>NW_026057580.1:115367229-115667229 GCF_023721935.1 Panthera uncia | reverse complement strand
AAAATTAAGTCCTCAAAAAACCTGCAGGGTTAGCATGACTTTAGAGAGACAGAACCATTCAGCAGAAAGAAATCCACTAAATGAGACTGAGAATCGCCTGCTTTTGAAGACTATTCTGTTCTCATGTTCAGCAGGATGTGTCTTATCACTCGTCATCATGGCAATCGAGAGCCTCTGCCCATCTTTGGAAATTTTAGAAGATCTGTGATCAGGCTTTGGGAATGGCTTTTTTGACCGTATTTCTTAAGACTTCAGGCCATATGTTGTTGGCCTTCAGGAGCTCTGTGGGAGCACAAGGCATCCGTGCGCTCTGTGAGTCTAGGCTCTTTGAGGTGCTCCTTACACAGGGGAAGAAAGCAGGCTCTGCAATGCTAGGGGAGCAGTGGGTGAGTCCTCTGAAAATCCCAAACCCTGGTTCAAGTCCTAAATCTGGTAGTAACCGGGGATTATCCTGAGAGACTCACTTCATCGCTTTTTGATGTGGGTTGCTCGCCTATAAAGTAAAAGGGTCGCTTTGATCATTGCCTATGTCTTCTGTGGCTCCAACTGTGTATGAAATCTAGAGAGTTTATATTAAGGTTGCAAAAATATTTGGACACTTCCTTTATCTACGTAGCTTTGCTGTTTTCTAGAGAATCTTGAAGTCTTATTAGGACATAAAGTTAATCTTGAGGATCCTTGAATTCAGAACGAAGTCCAACATTGGCCCAAAGAGACAATGCAAAAAGTCCAGGGAAGAAAAGGGGACTGCGTCAGTCATCATTAAAACAACCACTTCGTTGCTGACCTGTTGCTCGAGCTGAGGCACAGGAGGTGCATCTCAGCAGTGTGTGTGTGTGTGTGTGTGTGTGTGTGCGTGTGTGCACTGTCCCCTTTTTCATGCCTCCGTGTGGAGGAGGCCATGAGTCTGTGGTGCGCACTCCCTCTCGCAGGTGGAGGCTCTCTGGAGGGATCGCGCGTCTCTAGGGAGCACTTCCTGTTTCTGCTCTTGGCAGTGTGCGGAGCTGTGGGGGATGTCGCGGTTGTCCCCTGCGCCAGGGGTGTGGTCGAGTCACCTGCCCTCTGCATTCCTACCGGTGGCAGCGTGCCGACCTCAGGCTGTCTCACGGCTCTGGTTTTCACTGGGCCTGAGGTGCAGGGAAGGGAAAGGGTGTTATGTGTCCACAATCTCAGGCCCCAAGGTGTGCGGACACACGTGTGCACGTGCTAAGGGAAACAGGGATGCTCCAAGTGTACCATGTGCACCTGCTTGGGAAAAGTTGGGGGTGGGGCGCGTTGCCCTTGTCTCTGCCACGTTGGCATTGTCGTTCTGGGCTGCCTTCTGGCCCCATGACTCCTCTCCCTTCCTGCCCGGGTGATGCGTTCAGCTCAGGTCATCTGGAAGAATGAACATCAGATACTCTGTCAAATGGTTAACTTATGTCACACATTTGTTTTGATTTCAGTCTCAGAAAGCAGTTCTGATTCTTGTAATTCCTGTGGCTTTAGTTAGAAATTGTGTTCATTTGCAAATAATAAAATCCCTAATTTCAATATCTTAAAATTATAAGCTATTATAATATTTAAACAGCTTAAAACATGAGCTATTTACACTCTACCATAATAGCTTAAAGAAGATGAATGTGCATTAGATCATCTCTTTGTCACATGTCAAGTAGCCTGGAAGCTGTCATCCAGGTTGGAACGTTGTCTCTGGACAGCCTGCCATCAAGCACCCAGCCCTTTGTTTTCCTCCTTAGCCATCCAGAAAATATGGTTGCTGCACTTCCAGAAGCCCCGCTGAATAATTTCGACTTAGGCATGACGGACGTGTGGCAAACGTCTGGCAAATGGAGCCCTTTAACAAAGAGGACGGGGCGGGTAGATATGGCGGCATCTAATGGTTTCCGAAACACCTGCACTCAGATCCTTTGTTCACACAACAGGACTGACGCCTCACACACGGCGCACGTCTACGTTGGGGCATTTGAATTTTAACAGGGATCAAGTCTATGCAGTTAAAGGAGTTAAATCCCCTTCCGAATGTTAGATATGAGTTAGTTTATAGAGTTGGCCATGTGGGGGCTGTGGGACACCCTCCAGACCCTTGGACTCACCTATCTATGGAACAGTTGACAGTTAATTTAATTACTAGCATTACCCCTGACATGCTGAGCATATCTGGCCTAAGACAGTATAATTTTAACCTGATAATAAAGCCATCACATATTAGGTTGATGTAATGATGTCATCACCAAAATGCAGAATCATGAGCATATTATAATGGCCACTTGGATGGCTTCTATTTCTCGTTCACGGTCTGTTTTTCATCACTATGTTCCATCCTCCCAGCCACGAGATGAAAAGAAAGGAAACCAAAACCATTAATTCATGTCCTTGTGTTTCTTTTTGTCTTCAATTATAAGAAGGAGTTCGTTTTGAGGTGTGTGTTGCAAACATATTTCTGTCTAGTTCTTGATATATTCCCTGAAGACATATCTTCATTCTATGATCTATTTCCCCATAATAAAAATTTGAGATTATTTATATCTGTGAATCAGTGTTTTTTCTTGCCACGTGCTAAACTTGGGTAATTTTGTATTGATTACGTGTACCCCCACAATTGATCTGTACTATTGAAAAGGCTGAAAAACTATTTATTATTTCAATTTTCAGCCGGGGAAAAGAAAAAAGAAAGAAAGAAAGGTCAAGTGACTGAAATAAAAGAGTACGTCGATGAAGCCAAAATAACATCTCAGGTCCCACAGATCTCCATTTCTTGCCCAAATAAGCCCTTATGTTTTACTTCCATCGGCACCGTATCTAAGTTTTATTGGACTGGTCCATTTCATTTTCCCTGATGTATTTGTTACATTGGAATAAACCAGCTCAGGAGTGCTTTTGCCATCTTTTAATTATGAGTCGCTGTGCCTTAATCTTTAGCCGTCTGTCAGCCTATTTGCGGGACTCCAGTGACCTCAGCATTTCCCTCCATTTCAGATTCCTCACTCCTCCTCTGCAGCTTAATGATAAACCTCACGGCTTCACCTGCACTCTCTCCACCCAACCCCCATCTCATCAGAATCCAGCTATGACAGGTAACGATGGCTTCAGGGCAATTCTCATATCAATAGCTCAATAGCCTTTTTAACCTCTAGGAGGCAACCGAACCCCTAAAAACATGTCTTTATCCTTACTTGGTTCTGTCTTGTCACGAATGCCAACCAGAGAGCCAACGTTCAGAAGCGGAGGGGCTTTCAGTAGTATGAGACCAGCCCAGTAGAATCAGAGGTTCAGAGAGTGTTTACAAGATGGAAAGTTCCTGATGGTGCAAGTGGGAAGTCAGGGACACGACCTTATCTGCTCCTTGCTAGAACAACAGGCAATGGACAGCCAAGATCGTGTAGTGGGCAGCTAATCTAAGTACGTACATGATGCTTGGGGGCTCATGGTTTTGCTCTACCACGGTGACTCCGTGCTTTCATCTTTTGGAAATTCTCGACATAATTGTTCATATTCAAGCCCTACTCACTTAAAAAGGTTTTTCAGACCCCATGCCCGTAACTCATACTATTCATTAAATCGCAGTATTTTCCTGCAGTGCTTTAAAAAAGTTTAGAGATGACTTTCCATGGAATGAAATGCGCAGATCTCAGTTAAATGAGTTTCGAGAAGCACATGCACTGGCATAACCAATGTCCTTATCAAGATACAGAGCAGTTTCTTCATTCCATGAGGTTCATTCGTGCCTTTTCCTTCAATTCTGTCCCAAGAGGCAATCAGTGTTCTGCTCCTGAGCACTATAATTTTTCCTGTTCAAGAACTTCATATAAATGGAAACGTATAAGGGGCGCCGGGGTGGCTCAGTCGGTTGAGCGTCCGGCTTCGGCTCAGGTCATGATTTTGCCGTTCTTGAGTTCAAGCCCCGCGTCGGGCTCTGTGCTGACAGCTCGGAGCCTGGAGCCTGCTTCGGATCCTGTGTCTCCCTCTCTCTCTGCTCCTCCCCCCCTTGTGCTCTGTCTCTCTCTCTCTCAAAAATAAATAAACATTAAGAAATTAAAAAAAAAATAAATGGAAACATAGAAAATGTACTTGTTAGTGTCCAGGTTCTTTGCTCTATTCCATACTTTGAAATTCATTCAAGTGTGTCAGTGGTTTGCTCCTTTTTGTGGCACCATTCCTTAGTCCATTCTGTTGCGGATGGACATCTGGGTGTCCAGATTTTGGCTATAATGAAGAAAGCTGCTATGAATATTCTGGTGTGTGTGTGTGTGTGTGTGTGTGTGTGTGTGTGTGTAATATATACAATATACATATACATATACCGGTATATATATCAATATATATGTATATTGATATATATTGATGTTGTTGTTTGTCTTCACTGGTTAGTACCTGCAGAACAATGTTGAATAAAAATGGTGAGAGAAGACATCCTTCTCTTGTTTCCTAATTTTAGGGAAAAAGCATTACTTTTCCTATTAAGTGTAATGTTAACTATATTATTTTTAAATGACTTATTAATTTGAGAAAGTTTCCTTTTCTTTGCGGAGAACTTTTATTAGCATAGGGGTTGAATATTATCAAATGTTTGTCTACATTTTATTTGATCAAATTATATAGTTAATGTCACTATTCTCTGTTAATATGGTGAATTATTGATATTTAATCATTCAATTATCCTTATATCTCTGGCATAAAATACTCTTAGTCATAGTATCCTTTTTATGTATTTCTGGATTTGATTTACTCATGTTTGCTAAGTGTATTTTTGTCAAGTTTCATGAGGGGTATTTGTTTATAATTTTAATTTCTTATAATGTCTTTATCTGGTTTGTTTTGGTTAAATAAAATGAATTGGTGTTTTTTTCCTCCTCTAATTTCTGAAATGATGGTACTTATTTTTTAGGCTTTGAATTAATTGATTGGTAAAACCATCTGGGCCTAGAATACTGATTGTGGAAAGGTTCTCAATAGTGAATTGAAAGATAAGTGGGAAGTCAGGGACATAAGGGAATAAGGAAAGTCAGGGAATAAGGAAATCTCTTATTTCCTTAAGAGATAAAGGGCTATTCAGGTTTTTATTCACCTACAGTCAATTTTTAAAGTTGTATTTTTCAGAAATCATGACTGTAACTATGTTGTTAAATTGATTGGCAAAAAAGTTTTCATTTTGTTTTCTCATTCATCTTTTAATGCTTGTAGGGTCTGTACCTGTAATGATATCTCATTTTCATTATGATTTTGATAGTTTGAGGGTTTTTTTTAAACCTTTTTCACCCTTACTCTCTCAAGCACTGTGATTTGTTATTTTTTACAATTGTTTATTTTCCATTTTATTCATTCTGATCTTATATTTAGAGTTTCCTTTCTACTTCTTACTTTGGCTTTAATATGTGCTCTTTTTCTAGCTTCTTTAAGTGAGAGTTTAGCTTCTGGATTCTAAACTTTTCCTTTGTTTTCTGATATATATATTTATATATGTCTTATCTTTCCTTTCATGTGAATTTGAAAAAAGTTTGATTTCTTCAGTTGTTGGGTTTGGGGATTGCCATAGAAAGACTTTGAGCTGGCCCCCAAGATCCTCTCTCCTGGTACTTACGCTTTTATGCAATTCTTTCCCCTTGAGGTTGGGTCAGACCAGTACCTTGCTTATAACCAAAAGAATAGGGAAAAGGAGAGGGATATTTTATTACTCCTGTAATGACGTGATTGTGTTATACAAGATTTTGTCTTGTTAGCAGACTCGACTTGGGATTTCTCTGTCTTTGGGTTCTGTCTCTGTCTCTTTCTTGCTTGCTGGGTTTAGTAAAGCAAGCTTCATGAATCCTTCAGCTTCCAGGGAATAAATTCTCCAAAAACCAGAAAAAGCTTGGAGGGCGATCCTTTCCCAGTCTGGCCTCTGATGAAAATGCAGCCCCTGTCAACACCAGCATTGCATCCTAATGAGACCATCAAACAAAAGACCCAGCTAAACCATGTCCAGATGCCTAACCCGCAGGAACTGAAATGATAAATGTGTGTTGTTTTAAGCCACTAAATTTGTGGTAATGTGACATATAGCATACCCAATGATTGCTTTACATTACAGTATTTTATTTTTAAGTGCACGTTAATCAAGATAGTTGATAATGCCGTTCAGGTATTCCTTAGGCTTACTGATTCTTTGTCTTATTCTTTTCTCGGTTACCAGAGAAAGGTATGAAAATCTCCTACTATGATTGTGGGTTTGTCTATATCTTCCTGAACATCCGTGAGGTTTTGTTTGGTCTGTTTTGAAGTTCTAGGCTCAGTGTGATATTCAGTTTTCTTTGTCAACCTGTCTAGCCTATTGATCCAGTTACATAGTTAACACTAATCTAGGGTGTGCTGTGAGTGTGTTTAGTAGATTGGACTGACGTCTATAATCAGTTTATTTTAAGTAAGGAAGATTAGTCTCTTGGGTGGGCCTCACTCAATCAGTGGAAAGGAAATCAGTGGAAAGGCTTCAGGAGCAGAGCTGAGGAGGATTCTCCGAGGAAGAAATTCTAGCTGTGGACTAGCTTCAGTTCGTGCTTGAGAGCATCAGTGTGCCCCCTCCTGATGCCCTTGATAGACTTTGGACTTGCCCAGTCAACGCCCACAGCCATGTAAGCCAACCCCATTTAATAAATCTTTTAATATATAAATCCTGCGGATTCTGTTTCTCTGGTGGAACTCTGATGGAGACGGTCAGGTTCAAACACATTTATGATTATGAAGTGTTCATGATGAACTGAACTTTTTATCATTCTGAAATGTCCCTCATTATCTCAGGTGATACACCTTGCCTTGAAGTCTAGTTTGTCTGATGTTAATATAAGCATTCCAGCTTCTTTATGCCTCCTGTTTGCATTTTGTATCATTTTACTTTCAAACTGTCTCTAAAGGACATTTCTTACAGATAGCATCTAGCTGGATTTTACATTTTTATGCACTGCAATAATTTCAGCCTTTCCATTGAAGTGTTTTGTCATACACACTGTCTGCTAATTTACCTCCACATAGACATTAGCCCCACATTAATCACACACGTTATAAAGGAAATAAGAGACGAGTTTAAAATCTGGTGTTTTTATATTTTCATACCTATGCTGATTTTGGTGGTCCTTATCTCTTTCAGAAGATTGCAGTTTTCCTCTGATAACATTTCCTTTCCTTGTGGTGCATGTCTGTTAGTGATAAGTTCACTGAGTTTTTCTTTCTTTTCAACGTCTTTTTATCTTCTAAGTTTTTGAGTATATTATCACCGGCTATAGAATTTGAGACTGACACTCCTTTTTTTTTCTTTCTTTCTTCTCATACTTTATAAGATGGCATTTCATTATTCTGGTCTCCTTTTTTTCTGGTAAGTCAGCTATCATTTGTATCATTGTTTTTCTGTCTTTAATTTTTTTTTATTGGTCTTTTCTCAATATTGTTTCCTCCTCTCTTATGTTTACCTGTTTGGCAATGATGTGCCTAATTATGGTAATTCTCAAAAGCATGGTATTGTGAAATAATTTCAGACTTACAGAGAGTTTAGCAAAAATAGCATGAACAATTCTCATATGCCCTTTACTCAACATTGATACCAGATTTATTTTACATAGGAATATACATTAATGTACTGAGGTCATTATACATCTATTCTATCAGTTTTTTCTGGACCTCGTAAAGTTGCAGACATATTTTTCCTTACAGGTAAATAATTCAGTGTGTGCTTCCTGAAACCGAGGACAGTCTCTTACATATCTGCAGTGCAAGTTATCGGTGGTTTTAACATATTTGTTAGTCACCCGTCATCACTCACATGTAACCAATTGCCCCAGTCATATCTGTGTTAGCAGAAGAAAAAAATTGATCAGAGAGCCAATCCGGGAATACTCATTGCTTTTAGTTCTCACTTCCTTTTTGTCTTCTTTAACCTGGAACAGTTCATCAGTCTGCAACATTTTGACAAGCACAGACTAGTTGTTGTGTTCAACACCCTTTAATCTGTGATTGCTGGATGTTTTCTAACAAATAGATTCAGGGTGTGCATTTGTCACTGGAACAACACAGATGGATGTTTTTAGTACGTTATATCAGACGGCACATAGCACTGACTTGTCCCTTTCCCAGTGATGTTAATTTCGATCATTTTGCTCAAGTTATGTCTTCCAGGTTTCTCTACCATAACGTTACTACTTTACCTTTGTTATCAAAAAGTATCTCTTGAGGAAATGCTTTGCGATTCTGTCAGTATCTTGTTTCTCCTTAAATTCTGTCAATATCTTGTTTCTCCTTAAATATCGCATCCACTTTTTTTAGTATCTGTTTATGATTTTCACCTGAATAAATGCTTGCTGTAATGATAATCAAATGGTGTTTTTCTAATTTGCTCATTCCTTCTAAATGTACTCTTTGGAGTTGTCATATAAGGAAGTGCTTTGAAGTTTCGACTCTTCATTTATCCACTTTGATATGGAAGCACGCGTCCTTGAGTCGATGCATTTTAACCATTGGGAGCCCCTTCGGACTTGTTCACGTCCTGTGTCCTGGCTCCAGTATGTTTTGTTTTGTTTTCTTTTTAATTTTTGGTCTAACCCTCTTATCTTGTACTTCCCCAGCCTCAGCCCTGGACTTGGTATCCTAATGAGCCCTGGTATATTTTATAAGAGAGTGTTATTATAGAAACCAAGATTATGGTTTCTCAATATCATAATATGATGAGGTACACTCGCTGTTACTGGATATTACTGCTTTTAGTTCCTCTTAGCAGACAGAGCCAGGAAACATGTGCTGATGTGCGTGCATGCACACACATGCACACACACACACACACACACACACACACCTGTTTAACTCTCAATATATCACTATACATGTATATGTCAGTATGTATATCAAATCTACACCCGCCTATCAGATCATGGGTTCACACTGGCACCTCCAATTCCAATGCAATATAGAAGGTTAACTCTCAACTCCTCTCTCTTTATGCTTCACAGGAAAGCCCTGGCTTCATCTGGCTGTGATATATTGACTTCTTTGCTCAATCCTAGAATTTGGAGAAAGTAGTATTAGAATTGTTAAGTCACACCCACTGAAAAGAAACAAATCCCTTATAACTAGAGTTTAAAATGTGTTTATGCTTCATTTTTTTCTGTTCATCCTGAGGCTATCTAATAAAAAATAAACTGGCTAAAGGTCACTTGGGTCAGTTCCTCTCACCCTTTTGGGTGTGGTTATGTCTCTCGTTAGAAATATAGTTAGGTTGCTTGCTGTTTGCCTGCAATTTTCGTATTCTTATTGACTTTATTATTTACTTTTTTGTGTATATGATACGTGGAAATCGTTTAAAAGTCAGACTGTGAAAAATAGTGTACTCAGATGGGTATCACTTGCCGTCTCTTCTGTGCTTTTCTGATCCTACCTCCTATTTGGTTTTTGTTTACACATCTGTACTTCTCTGTGCACTAGTGAGTCGATGCATATTTATTTTCTTCGTTTTCCTTCTAATATAAAAGGTCACAATATATAGATATTTACACTTTACTTTCACTTGGCAATTATATCTTGGAAATCACATTATGTCAATTCATTGAGATGTTCTTTATTCCTCAAAGCTGCCTAATATACCCTTGGGGACATGTATCAGTTTTGTTCAACTCCTGTATATAGGTATCTGGTTGTTCCTAACAATTGGCATTCATAAACAATGTTGCTATGAGTAACCTTATGCACATATACAGTTGTATGGTTGAAGTGTGTCTTTAGGGTAAATTACTAAAAGTATGATCGCAAAGTCAAAAGATGAACGCTGAGCAGGTTTGCTAAATATTGCATGAACCAATTTGCGTGTCAACCAGCAATGTATGAAAACGCCTGTTTCCCCAAAGCCTTAACAAAAAGGTGAAATGGTAATAGCAGAGCCATTCTTCTATAATTTATCGTGGTTATAATTTGTATTTAAAAATACATCTATCTTGATCACATAGTTTGATGACTTTTGACAAATGTATACATCAGTGTAAACACCAGCACCGTCAAGTTCTAGAACATTTCTATCCCCCGAAGCTTGTTTATGCCTCTTTGAAATAATTACTCCTTTCTACTTTTGACAACTAGCGCACCTCTGGGATACTTTTTGTCACTATAGACTGGTTTTGCCTGTTCCGCAATTTCACATGAGTAGAGTCACAGCATGCACGCTTTATTTGTCTTCTGTTGCTCAGCATGGTTTTGACTTTCATCCATGATACTGAATATATAAATAGGTTGGTCCTTTTAATTGCCAAGAAATAGTACAGATATGGGTATGCCACAAGTCATTTATCTCTTCACTGGTTGATGGACATTTGGGTTATTTTCAGATTGGAGATACGTGAATACATCTGCTAGGAACGTTTGTTTAAAAGTTGTTGTGGGAACATGTGTTTTCAATACCTAATCTGCATTTCTTTAATGAGTAAAGATGTCAAACATTTTTCATATGGTTATTGACCATTTTTGTGTGTTCTTCAGAGATTGTAAATACTTTGCTGATTTTCATTGGTTGTTTTCTTACAATTACGTTGTAACAATTCACCATTATTTTGTCTGATAGATATATTGTAAACCTTTCTGTGGCCGCATTTTCATTTTCCTAACACTGTCTTTGAAGAACAGGCGTTTTAATTTGATGCAAGTTGGATGTATTGATTTTGTTGCACAGTTCTTGTTATTGGTGTCATAACTAAGAAATCTTCATGTCTGAGGGTGCCTGGGTGGCTCAATTGGTTGAGCTTCTGACTTTGGCTCAGGTCATGATTTACCGTTCGTAAGTTCGAGCCCCGCATCGGGCTTGCTCCTATCAGTGCAGAGTCCGTTTCAGATCCTCTGTCCCCCTCTCTCTGCTCCTCCCCTGCTCACTCACTCTCTCTCTCAAAAATAAACATTAGAGGCTTCGGTTAAGCGTCCGACTTCGGCTCAGGTCACGATCTCGCAGTCCGCGAGTTTGAGCCCTGCGTCGGGCTCTGGGCTGATGGCCCAGAGCCTGGAGCCTGCTTCTGATTCTGTGTCTCCCTCTCTCTCTATCCCTCCCCCGTTCATGCTGTGTCTCTCTCTGTCTCAAAAATAAATAAACGTTAAAAAAAATTAAAAAAAAATAAACATTAAAAGAAGGAATTTTCATGTATTCAAAGTCAAGTTGATTTTCGCATGTTTTCTTTTACATGTTTTCTAGTTTTAGCCCTTAGGCTTTGGTCAATTTATTTTATGTTTTGTCAAAAATCAAATGTCTGTATACCAGTGTCTATTTTTTGATTCTTTACTGTTTTCTATGGTCTATATGGATATTATGCAAAGTTGCCCAATAATCCTTAGGGAAGGTGCAGTAACTGTGTAACGATTTATGGGTGGCCCCCTTCATGGCAATGGTGTCTTACAAAACTGGCCCATCTGAAATCTCAGAAGTCAACCTGGTCACTCAAAAGTCAGTCATTTACCCTAACTTGGCTGTGAAGGTTTTGCCTTATCCAGAATGGGTTGGAAAGGTGCTCCTATCCCCCATAGTAATTTATATATCGTTTAGTATGATCAGTTTTGTTACGTTCATTCTTTCAGTGCATTCTGGAAGGGGTCAGAGGGTGTTGGCATAAAAACAGTGGTGTTGCTTCAGTTAACAGCCAAGAGACTAGAGCAAATTCTGACTCTGTGTCTTACTGACGTCATGAACTGAGGAAGTTCTATAATCCCTTAAGCCTCAATATGCAAATCCTAGGGACAATAACACTATACATGATTTAATATCTGCTATTGTCTAATAATATCTACATGGTAAAATCTTGTATATTAAACACTTAGCATATCTTAGTGGCATATAATGATAACTAACATTAAGAATTTCAGTTAATGTTTATTATCAGTACTTTTATTCTGTGACAACTCAACATTTTTTCTTTTGAAAAATCTCCAAGTGGTTCAATATATAGTCCCTATGAGATATACAGAGAGAGAATATTCAGATACACCTTTTCAGGTGTCCACTGAGCCGTGTTTTTAAAGAATCCCTTGTTATGATTTCAGACATACCAAATCTACTTGGTGCTTGTAACATCTGAATTTGTTCGTCATTGAAAATTCAACTTTGGACTTCAAAGTGAGGACATAACACTCCGGAGGTGAAATCAGTACTTACTGAGTCAAGCAAAACCAGCTTTCATACGATGAAGTGAATCAATGTAGTGCTAACATCAGAAGATTTGTGCTCATCGGCCTCGCACTTTTAATTAATAACAGCATCTGAAGGTAATGACTCAGAGCTTTTCAAATAAATGTGCGCCATTTTCCTGAGTAATTTCTCGATACATAGGTCATGGATAGTAGAATGGCATGCATTTAGTGTGAAAGGCAATAGATTCGTAACTCACATAAACATAAATTATTAAAAAGAAACCGTTGTTGTAAAAATACATTCATGAATCAGACATAGAGATGATTTTTCCATGGTAAAGAATAAACCTCTCTATTGACTACAGCATTTGTTGTGACTTTACGTCACTATAAACTGATTATTGTTCTTATTTGACGGTCTAGATGCCCATGCATTTTCAACTGGTAGGCTAGGAACTTTATGGGGATTAGTAAACCCTATGCTTCATTAACACTGTCTTTGATCTCGCGAATAACAGCTTCATGTCACAGAAATATGCCGGATAATTTCAGTGCCTTTAATTCCTGGGAAAATCACCTAGGAGCTTATGATAATAGATGAGCTAAGTAAAATAAAGAATGTGGCCTGAAAATAAATTTGTTAAAGAGAACTGACTTCTAGGAAGGGATTCTATTGATGGTACAACAGACACCCCCCACTTCCTCAGCTGTAGCTCATGTTATCAACGGATAATATTGGCGTTCTGGTTCACAAATCAGTCTCTCAGGAGTTTGGTTATAATGAATCATTTTTCCCAAACTTGATCAACTGTGAATAAGCAGATAAAAACCAGAGCCACTGTACTGTGTTACTGCTGGCCACAAGCAAGGGCTCGTAGGCAGTGAAATCTGTACTGAGGTCACAATCGTTCAGTCCCCGGTCGGACTGCTAATGTTGCGGTCACTTTGGCATCAGGCTCTCCATAGACTTGAAAGGTCTTTAGCAGCAGAGGCCCGCGGGAGTTTGTTTTCGTGGAGACGCTTCTGAGCCTGACATAGTTTAGGTTGTCCTTTTCCTTTGCTTAGGTTTATTTGAGAGAGAGAGAGAGAGAGAGAGAGAGAGAGACAGCATGGAAGGGGACCGAGAGAGAGGCAGAGAGAGAGGATCCCAAACAGGCTCCGTGCTGATGTGGGGCTCATTCCATGAGCCATGAGATCATGACCTAAACCGAGGTCAAGGGTCTGCTGCTTAACCGACTGTGCCACCCAGGCACCCTTATCAAGTTTTCCTTTAAGGGGCTTTACTTATCCTGTTAAGAACTGGATATAAATTTTACCTGCAGGGAGAGATGTGGGTTTGACACAATCAAATACTCTGGGGGAGAAGACCTATTATTTTGCTTTTCCTTATTTCTCTCGCTAGTGTCTGGGATTTATTTTTCTCCAATTCCCTTTTTTGAAAAAAAAATTTTTCTAATGTCTAGTTTTGAGAGACAGAGAGATAGAACATGAGCAGGGGAGGGGCAGAGAGAGAGGGAGACACAGAATCGGAAGCAGGCTCCTGGCTCCGAGCTGTCGGCACAGAGCCCGACGCGGGGCTCGAACCCACGAACTGGGAGATCATGACCTGAGCCGAAGTCGGACGCTTAACCGATGGAGCCACCCAAGTGCCTCCTTCTCCAATTCTGTAAGCAATTCGCTGTCTACTAAACACACAGCTTAGCTCAGAAAAGGGATTTGGAGAAGGATAAATGCTTTCTAGGTTCATGCGTTCATAGCATGTCTGAAGGGCATTGTAGAAACAGAAGGACTTTTTCCCATTCCCAAACAGGAATTTTCAAGGCCAGGGTGTGTTGGCAAGGTGGGGCTGCTTCAGAGGTGACGAGAGAACCTAATGAGGGAAGGCATGTAGACTTAAAAGAAAACAGCCTGCCTCATTTATTAGTGGGTTCAATAATGAGCTCTCCAGCTCTGGGATGGCTCGAAAATATGTCCCCAATCTGCCTACCACACTCCCCAGGTACAGGGGAAGGCTGGCTCATGGCCGCTTGTTCCAGAAAGACAACCTGGCACTCGCTGTGCGAATGTTCCTCCTTACAGAGAGGTGCACTGACAAATCTTGAAGACGAACATGGCAATTTTAGGGCCACCCTGCAAAATGCTTGGGTGCACATTTCTGGCTCCAAGGTTGAAGGGTTTATTTGCTAATGGAGACAACACGTCCAGACCCACGTGGGTCTAGGCACAGGCACAGAGTGACACAAACCAGTCACGAACACCCCCAATTTTATTCATTCAGCAATTACTTATTGAATGTACACTCCAGGCCAGCCAGTCAGCTAGGTCCAAAGAATAAGCGAATGAGTAAGACAGCATCCCCTGAGTCAGAAAGTTTCTAGTCTAGTGAGGAGGGCAGGCGGGAAAGGGGTCACGTGATAAAGAGAGACAACACGCTTCAAGGACAGAGTTTCCAGTCAGGTGGCTGGTCGGGGAAGAATTCTCTGTGCAGGTGAGGTTTAGGTAGAGAGAATCTGAGAGACACCTGAGTGCACATTTACTTAATACAAAATCCAACCCTTTATTCAGGCATGTGGGGACCTTCACCATCTAATTCTTGCTTCCCCTCCGGACTTCTTGTCGATGACTCCCAAGTTTTCAGATTTTCTGTGATCTCCTCACAGAGCACTTTATAGCGATGTCTGTTTAGTACTAATCACTTCATATTATGACTTTATGGGGTACCAGGAATGGTCATTTTTTTTAAAAAAAAAGTCAGTGTCACCATTCATCATCAAAGATCACTGCACGGTGCACATGTGTGCATGCAGAGAAAATGAACCCAGAGCAGACCTTGTTCATTTTGTTAACAGTCCCTTGGGAATCCTTTCTAGATCAATGCGTGTGTGTGTGTGTGTGTGTGTGTGTGGTGGTGGTGGTATTTGAGAGCCGTTAGTTCATATCGTGAACTTTCTAACTCTGAGAGAGGGTTAGAATGATTTAAACATAATTGGGGGGGTCATCAATAGGAAAGAACCTCTGAGCACCCGTTAGGTAGGGCAAGAGCAGGTTCAACAAACCCGTTGCCTCTCAGGGGCTTAACACGACAGCCGTTTGGTGCTTGCTCATGTGGAAATCCAGGTCCGACCACGACGGTTCCTCACACCTTGCACGTCCACTCTTCTGTCAACAGGAGGGGAACTACAGCGTGAAGGAACTCGTCTCGGCTTTTCTCCTGCCGTGACTTGTTAGTGACAAAGGTACTTCTGTTTATGTTCCATTGGCAAGACTACATCCGTGGCCCCTTCTAGAGGCAAAGAGAGGGCTGGGGACTGTCACTCTGGATGCCACCAAGGCTTCCAGTGACAACTCTGTACTATAGGGAGAGGTGTAGGTATTTTCGTGTTAGTTTCGTCATCCAGTAGTAGCACCCGATATCTGTTTGCACTCTTCTTCCCAAGGGGAATTTTTTTCCTTAGAAAGAAAGAGCCTGAGTGGGTGGGGGGGGGAGAGTGAGAGAGAGAGAGAGAGAGAATCTTCAGCAGGCTCCACACCAGCGTGCAGCCTGCCGCCAGCTGGGTCTCACAACCCTGAGATCATGCCCTGGGCTGAAATCAAGACTCAGATGCCTGACTGATTGAGACACTCAGGCACCTCCCCAAAGGCAATATTCTTCCCTGTTCCCAAGGGAGACGACCCAGGGTCCCACCCAGTCAGTACATGTCGTGCAAAGTCCAGACCTCATTACTATCTGCAGGCTTGAACGTGGCTGCTCAGTGTTTAGAAAGCTATGGCCCAATAGACAAGTCCCTCATTCCGGCCATGGCGTGAAGAACCACATGCCAATAACCGCAACCCAATGTCAAGTGCAGAAAAGCATTAACTAATGGCAGACAGATAATAGCATCCACTGTTCATACCGTTCCAGAACAAATGCCAGGGAGGCTCTTTGGAGACTCTGTGGCTAATGGAGCCTCATTTTTGATGAACTCTAATTCTCCTTACTGAGGAGAAACTCTTTTATCCACTTTCCCTGTCTCGTGGGGCTTCTCTTCCAGTTGGATAGGACTGAACAGACATTATTTGAAAACCTACAGCATATTATGTACTGAGCGGTGCTAAAAAGAAGGCAGTCAATGGGGATGGGGTTTTGTACCTCTAGACAGGATGGCTTTATGGCTTCAGGTAGCGTCTGAGTAAAGACCTGGAGGAAATGAGAGAGACGGAACTGGAGCCAAAGTGATGCCAGGGAAGAGCGTTCTCGAAGAGGAGCCAGTTTTGGCAGTGGAGGTACCGCAATGAGTCCTGTGTCCCTGGATTGGAAGGAATGGGGACAGAGTCGTAAGAAGAGAAGTCACACCAGCAAGAAGGAGGCATATCGTGTGAGGCCACGCTGTCTACTGTGTGGAATGTTTGATCAGACGTTGATCAGACTTGGAAGTCTCCACTTCAGTGAATAACGACATCTCTGGCTGTAAAGCTATTCATATTACTTTCTTTCCCCCCCGTTTGCAGACTGGTTTATGAAGATGGCGAGGAAACAAAACACTAAAAGCATGGCTTCAGCCGACGTGCATCGAATCAGTGAAATGCCATGCGTTCTGAAAGAGGTCTTAAGTATCATCTACTTTGTGTGTTGAACGTGCTCCTTTCCTTTTTCACACAAGAAATTTGAACCCTCGGGTGCTTTCGATGGTGGCACAGCTAAGTGTGAGTGCTAGTCTTAGAACTGAGTTTTCCTAACTGGGCCTTGTTTAAAAAAAAAAAAGAGTTAATTGAATTGCTGGAAGTAAGAATAGAGATTACAGATAGAGATTGCAGTGAATAGTTTCTGTCACTTTTTTATATTTCTTCATTTTTCCCAATTTAAAAATTAAAACATAATTAACTTACATGTAATGAAATTCCCTCTTTTAGTGTAGGGTTCAGTGAGTTTTGGCAAACATATACAGGTAGGCAACGACCACCACAATAAAGATTTTGTACACCCTAAAACATTTCCCTCCGCACTCTTGTAGTGGACCTTTCCCCCGCCCGTAGTCCTGGGCGATCGCTGATCTGTTTTCTGTCTCTATAGTTTGCCTTGGCAAGAATGTCACATAAACAGAACAATGCCGTGTGTAACTTGTGGATTTGTCTAGTTTTCTTTCCACTTTTTATGTTTTTGCTTCATTTATTTCAAGCTTCTAAGAGTCACATATATGTTTGGGTTTTTTTTTTTTTTTTAAATAAAGACTTTCTATTAGAGCAGATTTCTTTTAATGTTTCACTTTTTTTTAAAAAAAATTCTGGTTAGTTACCATAGAGTGTAATATTGATTTCAGGAGTAGAATTTAGTGATTCATCACTTACATATAACACCCAGTGCTCATCCCAACAGGTGCCCTCCTTAATGCCCATCACCCGTCTAGTCCCTTCCCCACCCACGTCCCTCCATCAGTTTGTTTTCTATCATTAAGTCTTTTACGTTTTGTCTCCCTCTCTCTTTTTCCCCTTGTCTTCCCCTATGTTCATCTGTTTCTTAATTTCCACCTATGAGTGATATCACATGGTATTTGCCTTTCTCTGACTTATTATACTTACTATTATACTCTAGCTCCATCCACATCATCGTCATCACTTTATTTTTTTTTACAGTTTATTTAGTTATTTTGAGAGAGAGAGAGAGAGAGAGAGCGAGAGTGCAAGAACAGGGGAGGGGCAGACAGAGAGGGAGAGAGAATCCCAAGCAGGCTCCCGCTGTCAGCCTCGACACGGGCTCGAAGTCACAAACCACGATACCATGACCAGCGCCGAAGTCGGTTGCTCAACCAACTGAGCCACCCAGGCGCCCCTCTTTCATTTCTGATATTAGTAAAAATATGTGTGTGTATGTTTTCTTAGCTAGCTGGCTTATCAATTTTACTGATCTTATAAAAAAGGAGTTTTGGGTCCTGTTGATTTTCTCTATTGATCTCCCGTTTCCAATTTCATTGATTTCTGCTCTGATTTTTATTATTTTTATGCTTACAGTGGACTTAATTTGCTATTTTTCTCAAGCTGCTTAAGGTGAAAGCTTAAATATTTGATTATAGATCTTCCTTCTTTTCAAATATATTCATTCAATAGTTCAAGCTTCCCTCTACTGCTTTTGTTGTATTCTACAAATTTTGAAAAGTTGTAGTTCTGCTTCCATTTGGGTAAAAAATGCTTGAATTTCACTGTGATTTCTTCTTCAACCCATGTGTTATGTAGAAATGTGTTGGGACTTTCTTTCTCCAATTGATTTCTAGTTTAATTCTAATGTGGTCTGATAGTAGATGTGGCTGTGGCATGATTTTTATTCTTTTTTAAAAAACATATTTATTTATTTTGAGGGGGGAGGGGACAGAGAGACAGAGGGAGAGAGAGAATCTAAAGTGCTGTGCTCCTGGGGTGCCTAGATGGCTCAGTCGGTTGAGCGGCTGACTTCTGCTCAGGTCATGATCTCGCGGTCCGTGAGTTCAAGTCCCGCATCAGGCTCTGTGCTGACAGCTCGGAACCTGGAGCCTGTTTCAGCTTCTGTTTCTCCCTCTTTTTCTGCCCCTCGCCCACTCATGCTCTGTCTCTCTCTCTCTCTCTCTGTCAAAAATAAATAAACATTCAAAAAAAATTTAAAGCGCTGTGCTGCCACGCAGAGCCCCGCGTGGGACCCAGTCTCACAAAATGTGAGATTGTGAGCTGAGCTGAAATCAAGAGTTGGACGCTGAACCAACTGAGCCACTCAGATGCCCTTAATTTTTATTCTTCACAAAGTTTTAAGGTACATTTTATGACCCGGAATGTGGTCTGTCTTGGCGAATGTCCCAGTGAGGTCAAGTAGAATGTGTATGCTGATGTTGCTGGATGAAGTAGACTTATTGACTTTCCGCTACTGGGTCAGTTCATGTCTGATAGAGCAGAGTTCAAGTCTCTCTTATAATAGTTCAGTCATCTATTTCTTCTTGCAATTCTATTGACTTTTGCCTCATATATTTTTATGTTTTGTTGAGAGGTACACACATGTTAAGGCTTGTTATATATTCCTGGAGAATTGACTCCTTTATCGCTATGTAATGTCCCTCTTTGTCCATGATAACGTTCCACGATCTGAAGTCTGCTCTGTGTGAACTTAATATACCTACTCCTGCTTTCTTTTGATTTGTGTCATCATGGTGTATTTTTCTCCAACTGCTATTTTTAATCTACATGTGTTTATATTTAAAGCGGGTTTCTTGTAGGGGCACCTGGGTGGCTCAGTTGGTTAAGTGTCCGACTTTGGCTCAGGTCATGATCTCGCGGTTTCGGGGGTCCGAGCCCTGCGTTGGGCTCTGTGCTGACAGCTCGGAGCTTGGATCCTGCTTCAGATTCTGTGTTTCCCTCTCTCTGCCCTCCCCCACTTGTGCTCTGTGTCTCAAAAATAAACACGAAATTTTTTTTTAAATAAATAAAAATAAACAAACTGGGTTTCTTGTAGACAACATACCATTGGGTCTTCTTTTTTGATCCAGTCTGATGACTTCTGTATTTTAGTTGCTATAGTTAGACCATTGACGTTAAAAGTGATTATTGATAGGGGTTGCTGGGTGGCTCTGTCGGTTAAGTGTCTAATTCTTGATTTCAGCTCAGCTCATGATCTCACGGGTTCCTGAGTTGGAGCCCACATTGGGCTCTGCATTGACAGCATGGAGTCTGCATCATATTCTGTCTCTGTCTCACTCACTCCACCCCCCCCCCCCCCCCCCCCCCCTCTCTCCCAAAATAAATAAACATGAAACAAAATATGGTGATTATTGATACGGTTGGAATGATATCTATCACTTTTGTTACTGTTTTCCATTCTTTGCCCTTTTTCCTTTTTTTTTTTAAAGTTTATTTATTTTTGAGAGAGAGAGAGAGTATGGGTCAGGGAGGGGCAGAGAGAGAGGTAGACACAGAAACTGAGCTGTCAGAAGAGCCCGACGTGGGGCTGGAACTCACGAACCCCAAGAACATGACCTTCGCCCAAGTCCAATGCTAAACTGACTGAGCCCCCCAGGTGCCCCGCCCTTTTTCTTTGTTCCTATATTTGTCTTCCACTGGTTTTGCCTTTTGTGATTTTAATTCAGCCTTTTATAGGATTAGCTTTTTCCCCCCTTCTCAACAAGTTACTTCTTTTCTTACTGTTAGTGGTTGCTCTGGACTTTGCATATACATTTACAACTAATACAAATCTGCTTTCAAATAACCCTAAACTGCTTCTCGGGCCGTGCAAATACCTTACAACAAAATAATCCTAATCTCTCCTTCTCATTTCTTTTTTAATGGCTATCAGTTTTACCTAACTGTTTTAAAGTAATCTGTTTGCAGTTTACTTAAGAAGAAAACAAATAAGAAGGTTATAAAATGTCTATACACCCTTATTTTGTCCCTAAATATTTTTCTCTCAGATTAAAAGAGCTGGACTCTGGACTGTAATTTTTATACCTTGTTTCCCCTTGGCTGAGAGGTATCAGTGGGCAATGATTTTGAAAATTCTTTCCTTACATGTTCTTAACCACAAAGTACTGGTAAATGTGAATAAAGGCCCATTGATGTTTGCTTTTGAATTAATTACAATGTTCACATCTATGACAAATTCCCAGGAGATTCATTGGTTTTCTAAACAAAAAATTCAGGTAATTCAGGCAAATCTTGGAATGCTATTAAGTGAACTAGGCGAAGTTTGATTTTAGGGTGAGTTCCTTCTTTTTGAAGTCCTGTATTAAAACAGTAAGTGGGTGCTATATAAAGGCAGGGGGCGCCATTCACTGAACCAACTGAGCCACCCCGGCGTCCCCTATGGGGTGCCGTTCAAAGAGACCAGGAGGTGCACGGTGCCTCCCAGATTTATGCAATATGGTGGCCTTGCTTGGGAAATAACATGTGTGCACGCACTGAAATGGCGTTCCATTAATTGTGTCTTTGCCTTAACCACAGTCGGCATTGTGGGGTCAAAAAAGGAAGAGAAAGTATTGGAAAATCATTGTGGATCGTGTTCTATTTGTGGGCCTTGGAATCTTACAAAAAGACAGAATGTTTCACTAAATAAGTTTGGAGTTTGTCCTTCCGTATTTTGTTTATTTCTCTCATCTTTTCCAGACAATCCTCAGGAAGATGAATGGTGTTGATTTAATTATCTTTTAAGCTGCTCCAGACTATAACTGCGTGCATCCTTATTTCCGTGAGTGAATGATTGAACAGTTCTATTACTGAGACTATTAGATTTGGAGAGTTTATTGATTTGGAGTCTTGGAACAAGACTGGTCAATACGCTGGTTTGGTACTTTAAGCTCATTTAGATTCAAAAATTCCTGGAGATAGTGGAGACCGAGGTTCTCCTTTTGAATTAAAGATTACGGTGGCTAAGCAATTTCAAAAACCCTGAGCTTTCCCTTCATGGACTTTAGAAGATAATGTTAGAAGATCAATCTGTGCGTGTGATTACAAACACACACTGGCCTTTGACATCAACTCTATGAAACAAGCGTGTCTAGTCTGATATAATTTGGGTTTTGAGAAATGGTGCCTTATGGTAATTGATCCCTTTACTTGAATCATCTTGGTAATATTTTACTCAGCCTAATAAAATTGGTGTATTCTCTGGTGAGGTTTAAGATGGATCACCCAACCATCGTTAGTAGAAAGAATTGATGAATTTTTAAGAAATCAATCGACACTTACTGAATTTCTCCAAAAAGCAGGGATCTATTGCCAGAATCATCCGGCTTTGCTGAAAATCGGGTTATATTTACAAATTATTTTGAAAGATTTAAAGTGGAGCTAAATTGGAATTGCTTATTTCCATCCAAAATGGAAATGACTTTCAGCTTGGCAGCGCCGCACTCCTGGCCCTCGTTTTGAGGAAATGTACCAAGTCAAACCGACTAGAGATGGGGCCGAACAGGATGCAGTGTTGGAGAAGGCCCAAGGAGAATGAGTGTTATCAGTCTTTAATTTATGGAGCTCTGGAGGTCTGAATTCCTCTAAGCTCTGGAAGAAATTTTAGCCATTTTAACCCTGCCTGCATGCCAGCAGGCTGCGGTGGTCCAGCTGGCAGATTCGAACATTTCGGTTGGTGAGTGTATCAGCCTACAGGCCCGTGATGACCTCAGGGACCTCCCCAGGAGCTGGTTAAGAAAAAACGTGTAATCGGCAGACCTGTTTTGGTGTAGACCTATCCGAACAGAGACTCAAGTAGGGGCTGTGTGTTGGTGTTGGTCGTTTTCGATAACCTGGAAAACTTTTAATTACATAGGGAGAGATTTGGGCTTTTGATCAGAAATGTAAACCTCTCCAGGGACAACAGGATTATTTCATTCATAGTAAGTATCCTTGAGAAGAGGTTGCAAATAGGGATTTGCCCCACAAAACTGTGATTTTTGTGTAGGAAAATAATAGTCTCCTGAAGATGGAAGCATGGTTTCTGCACCTGCTATTGACTCAGGCTTTCTGGTTGATAACATTAGTCGTTTCTGACACCAACTGTTGCCTTTGGGTGCCTCTTGAGTAGGGCTCACATTAGGAGACCATGTATTGTTATTTCTTTGATGTCTATACAAGGAAGTCCAATAGAAGATGTGAATGGGATTTAATTTTAATTTAATTTTATTATTTTTTTGAGAGAGAAGAAGTGGGGCTCATCCGAGGCTCGTGTTTTACGCAAAGCAGGGCTCACGTTCACCCAAAGCAGGGCTCAAGCTCATGGGATGTGGGATCGAACTCGCGAACTGTGAGGTCAGGACCTGAGCCGAAGTCAGATGCTTAACAAGTGAGCCACCCAGGTGCCGAGAGTGGGATTTTTTTAAGGCCGAGGAAAAAATGACTCAAACGGAGGCTTGGCAGGTCCTGCCTCTCATATCAATAATCTCCTATTTCCTTATTTCTTGAGCTGATTTGCCCAGACCTACATCGCTTCATTCTCCCAGTTTTTGTCCCCCAACATACTTTTCAAGGCTGAGTTCATTGTTTTTGAGATGATCTTAAAATGTGTTGTCCTCTTTTTTTTTTAAAATTTTTTTTAACGTTTATTTATTTTTGAGACAGAGAGAGACAGAGCATGAACAGGGGAGGAGCAGAGAGAGAGGGAGACACAGAATCCGAAACAGGCTCCCGGCTCTGAGCTGTCAGCACAGAGCCTGACGAGGGGCTCGAACTCACGGACCGTGAGATCACGACCTGAGCCGAAGTCGGACGCTTAACCGACCAAGCCACCCAGGCGCCCCGAAAATGTGTTGTCCTCTTAACAGTGACCTGAAATTCTTAACAGAGAAGAACTAAAAAAAGAGAAATCCTTTGGTGACCTTGGGGTATTTGCTTTATTGTGAGAAAACTAGAGAAGTAGATGGCTAGTAATGGGCTGGGGCAGCAGTGAGCTCACCCGAAGGGACGCTGTCATATGGGATGCAGGACACTCACAGCCACCCACACAACAGGTGTGTGTTGATTTAAGTCTGTGACCAGGTTCCAGTTCTTCCTTAGTTTATGCCCAGAGTGATATATCAATTTGTAAGCCAATGCTTCCTTAAGAAAAATGTCTTTTGCTTAAACAAACACCAATATATTTGAGGCTTCATTAACAGAGGCGTGAAACCCACTCACTCTGGCTTTCTGAACAATTGTTTTCAGATTGAGCAGAAGGTCGTCTGTCAAGATCTCCCTTCATAGTAGAAATAAATGCTCCTGGTAGAGTGTGTGAACTATGATAATGACAGCTTCCCAAAGCTAGTCCTGCCACAGAGGCCCGCCCAAGCTGCTTGTAGGGACGCTGCTGGGGTAGGCATGTTGTACCAACACAGTTCAGAATACATGCTATGTGGGAAGAAATTGTCCTGTGTACAATTTGTGCAAGAATACCTCAAATAATTTCATTAACAGGAATACAGATATATAAAGGGATGCATGTAGACATATATGTAACAAATATCTAGCACCAATTCTATCTTGGGACTGTTGCTTATGTAAATAAAGTCCCTAATCCACAGACTTTGAGGTCATCAAAAAGCCTCTGGTGGGCCTGGCCTTATCAGTCGAGTCCTATAAAAAGCATTTGGGAGGCAGCGCTGCTTTCTCTTGTTGGCCTTGAAAAAGCTAGTCCCCATGAGTCTCACAGAGGCAAGGAAATAAATGCCTCCGATGCATGTCATGAGCTTGAAGAGCAGGGACCCTGAGCTTCAGAAGAGAACACAGCCCCAGCCCACACTTGGATTGCAGCCCTGTGAGACTCTGAGCAGAAGATCCAGCTGAGCTGTACCCAGAACTCTGACCCGGAGAAATTGTGATACAACAGAGGACTGTCTTTTAAAGCTTCCAAGTTGGTAGCAATCTCTTGTGCGGCAGTAGAAAACCAACATGGCACCATACGTGGGTTGGTTGCTGGTTCAAAGAATTTATCCCGTCTTTGAGTGTAACTTTCTAAACTTGCATGGTGTGCTTCCCAGGTGGTGCTGGGAGTCTTCAATAGGCCATCCCAAATATGGATGTGGCAAAGACAGTGCATTCTGCAGGTGGGAGCCCCCAGCAACACTTCTGCTGAGAAAACGAGGGGTTCTTGGTAGATGCAGAGCATCCCGGAATACCATGGCAGTGAAGAGGGCATCCAGCAAGCCCGGGACGATGGCTCTGGGAGAAGCACTGAGGGCAGGGAAGGCACCTCCATATCCATGCAGAGTGTGTATTCTGATGAGGACAAGACCTGAAGGAGGTTTCCATATGACCAAGGTGGACGAGGTGGCTCTCTGCTCCACCCGGGGATGACGCCACGCGGGGGGCTCAGGTGGCCCCCACTTTGGGCAGGTTGGGCAATCGGTTGAGTCTTTAGCCAGACAAGCTTCGGTGAAGGGAAGTCCAGGGTGTCCATTCCTGCCACCCTGGCCGTTTTCTCCGTGAACTTCAGCAAGCACCAGGGTGGATGAGGAAATGAGTGACACGCGCAGAACGTCCCCCGGTCCACCTGATGCCTGAGGGCCTCCTCTTGGGTGCACGTGGGTGAGTGTCCACACAAAGCCTTCACACATCACGCCTGTCCTGAGGGTCCACCTACAGGTTTCTGCCCCGGAAGTTCTGGTCATCTATCTCTCCATCTTTTATTCCAAGCTCCTGCCCGTTGGCCAGAATGCTGGTTGTTCGCTATGACTCAGCATCGATCTAACACATCCGGCCATTTTCCAGGCCAGGCAAATAGGAAGCCCGATGTCCTCTCGACGTCCTCTCTGAAGCTCTTCCCACCTGGTGGTGGGGGGGGGGGTTCTTTAACTGCCATCTCTCAGTACAGAACTACAGCAGTGTAACCGAAGAACCATCAGCAAACCAGGCTCAGGACTGTACTTCCTGCTTTCGCTGGCCCTCGGGAAGCTCTGTGAGTCCCTGAGTGGAGGTGAAGTGCAAGCTGGCAACGAGCCGGAAAAGTGCCACCAAAGGGTAAGCTACTGGCTCATGCCACGTCTTCTCGTCTCCGGGAGCCACCGCCCTGTGCTCTTGGGCACACGTTTGCCTCACTGACGCGTCCAGCCATCAGTCTGTGGGTCAGCGCATTGTTAACGCAGACCATGCTCCCCCATGAGCTGTCTGAGCCCTGAGCCCCGCAACGTGGAGGGAGGGAGCTGGAACCCAACATTCTCGCCTTGTGGGGGCTCGTCCAATATTAAGGGTTGCTCTGGGCTCCCCTGCTGTGGAATCAGGAATTCCCATTTTGGGCTTTTCTTACCCAGGCCTTCCCTCCTCTTTCTGGAATACATCCTGATCTGAAGGCCGGCCACCTGTTTGGCTCCCTCCCTTCTGCCCACCCACAGGCCTTCCCCGGTGAACCTCCCCACCCCGCCCCGACCCCTGCCCTCTCTCCATTTCTGCTTCCTATGCAGCCTGGTGCCAGTGACTAACTGTGATCCTCTCTTTCCGAAGGAATGAAGAAAGGCATTCAGTGGTGCTCAAAACATTCCATTTATCGTGTTTCCCCTTTGCTTTGGGTGTAGGGCTTCCTCTGCTTGGGTTTCAGAGTAATCCCTAAAAAGAAGATTTAAAGCCCCTGGGCACAGGTCAGGGTTGCCGAGGAGCTGGTTTGTGTCTGGAAGGGCCGGCCAGCGTCCTCCCTCCGGAGGACAGCGGGGTGCAGCCGGTGGCTCTGTCCAGAGAGCAATCCTACACCGGCCCCGTCTGTGGCGGATAGAAAACCAGGGCTAGCACTCCGGGAGCTGATCCGGGAAAGGTTTTGGAGTCTCCAGAGTTCAATTATAGAATCAATCTCCCTATTTTCAACCTCTTTCCTCACCCCAGGCCTCTGCTGGATCTCCTTTCTCAAACCCTTATCCCCCCCGTGTTGAGGCTTTCCAGAAAATAAGCCTCTAGTTCTGTGGATTGGAGTCCATCGGTGGTGGTTTGTGCGGGAGGGGGGGCCAGAAATCCAGCCTCTCCGTGTGGGGACCCTGGTTCTCCTCTGATGTGCAGCCTACCCATCCCCCAGCCCCAGCCCCCTCATGCCCTTTTCAGATGTTCCTGGGACCCTCAACCCCTTTGCAGCCCTTCACGTCCCAAGCACCTCTTACAATCCGGTAAGTCACCCCAGCGTGTTGTTCCCGGTCTGGTTTCCTCTGCTGGCTGGGCTCGTGCCTCTTGCATTTTGTTGTGGTGATACTTGGAAAGTTTTGCAAGGAGAGGGGGCACGCAGGCGCCTTCGACCTGCTATCTTAAACCGGAAGCTTCATGTTGACTTGCCGCCAGCGATTCTTGGTGGTTTTTTTTTTTTTCCCGTCCTTCCCATCAAGGTCGTTAATGAAGCTACTTTTGTGCCCTTCTGTCATACCCTGGACTGGCCCTTGGAGACCTGGTCTTCAACGCCCCACCAACCCGTTCCCCGAACAATCAGGGGCCAGACTTTGTAGTTTTAAGTCTGCATAAAGCCTGCGCGTAGTAGAGGAACAGTAAAAACTTGTAAAGAAAGCAAGATAGTACCAAGGTTGGGTAAATCTGGGTTTATGTTGCAATTCTCTTGAGAAAGTTTATCAGTCAAATCAAGTGCTTAAGTCGGTATATGTTAATCGTTCTACTTACGTGATATATTTGAGCACGACATGTGGGTGACAGACAGCGAGAGGGAAGAAAGTGCAGGTAACATTCCAGTGATGTTCTGATTTATTCTGACTCACTAAAATTGACTTTGATTTTAAAGCTATGTAGCTCCTTGTATAGATCATATGCATGCATAATCTTCTACTTGAATATTTGAATATGACTTCATCACAAGTTCATAAAGTTTAAAGTTTAATTTAAGAGCACTGGGAATGACAGACTTTCTTATGAATAAAATTTCCTGTTTTTAAATCTTAAACGGGCAGTGGGAACCTTCTTTCATTGAGCAGAGATCATAATTTTCAATCTACTTGTAGTGAAAGGTTTTCTCCTCTCTCTTCTGTCCAGAACGATGCCTCTATAATTCTACAAATAGAAATCTCTTATAAAATTACTCTTACTGGAGGTAAATTTAAATTCCCCATTTTATTTCTTAATTTTTTAAAATGTTTATTTATTTTTGAGAGAGAAAGAGAGAGAGAGAGAGAGAGAGAGGGGGAATGAACAGGGGAGGAGCAGAGAGGGAGATAGGAAATCTGAAGCAGGCTCTAGGCTCTGAGCTGTCAGCACAGAGCCTGACTCGGGGCTCGAACTCACGAACGCGCGAGTCGGTGCTTAACCAACTGAGCCACCCAGGCACCCCTAGATTCCCCATTTTAATTAAGCACAGGGTATTTGGGCAGTATTTTTATCTGACTTGACTTTTCAAACTTCTTACAGTAGATATATTGATAATCTTGTCATCCATAGTACATATTCCTTAATTTGGACTCTACCCTAAATATTACACGGAACTTAATATTTTTTGCAAGACTCAAATTCTCAGCTCCGTATATATTAACCTATTTGAGAGTGTTCGGAATACGGGAGCTCTCAACCTCGCTCTTTTGCTTCTGCCGTGGGACACATTTCCATAATCTCAAAACCGGAGGCACAATTTAAACTTGCACAGAGGTTAATATTATAGGGCTCTTGGGCCGCGGAGCTGACGGCTTCTCCCCCACTTGAATTCTGATTTTTCTTCCGGAGGACCCTACGTTTTCATTCACGGCTGATGCAGATGTTACAGATGTAAGTGAGCAGCCTCAAGCGGTTGCAGAGAAAAAACCGCTTCTTTTCTGGTTTCATCTTGTCTCCCGGTTCATTTGGACGAAGCTTCCCATTGAGCCTAGACATCGTTCTAACACCCCGCGATGCCGAGTGTAAACTCAAGCCACGTTCTTTCTGTAAGATGACGGAGAAACTGCATCAGATCGGGGGGGAGGGGAACCATGGAAATCGCACAGCAGGGAATCTTGCATAGACACACCATATTTACATTTCCATACTTGGATCCCCCTCCTTCGTAACAAAAGTTTTGAGCGCAGTTGACACACAATGTTATGTTAGTCCCCAGGGAGTCAACCTCTCTGTGCAATGATTCGCTGCGCTCACAAGTGTACCTTCCACGGTCACCGCACAAACAGGTTACAACATAATTGACTATCTTCCCTACGCTGTGCCTTTCCCCCCCCCCACCCCATGACTTACTCACTCCATAACCGGAAGCCTGTACCTCCCCTCTCCTCTTCTGCCATTTTACCCAGCCCTCCCCTCCCCTTCCCTCCTGCTGCCACCACTTTGTTCTCTGTATTTACAGGTCTGCTTCTGCTTTCCATTCATTTGTTCACTTGTCGTTTGAGATTCCACCTCGGAGGAAAATCATGTAACACTTGTCTTTCTCAGCATGACTTATTTCACTTAGCATAATATATACCCTCCAAGCCCATCCAGGTTGTGATAAATGGCAAGATCTCACTTTTTTTTTTTTTTTTACGGGTGCGTAATATATAATATACACCCACGTCTCCGTATCCATTTATCTGTCGGCAAACACTTAGGTTGCTTCTGTATCTTGGCTGTTGGAAATGCTGTGGCAATAAACAGAGAGGTGCCTGTATCTTTTCAAATGAGGGTTTCTCTTTTCTTCACGTAAATACCCAGTAGTGGAATTATTGGATCATATGGTATTTGTATTTTTAATTTCTTTGAGGATCTTCCGGGCTGCTTTCCATAGTGGCTGTACCAATTTACGTTCCCACCAATAGTGTGCAAAGGTGTCTTTTTCTCTACGTCCTCACGGACACTTGTTATTTCTTTCATTTCTGATTTTAGCCATTCTGACAGGTGTCAGATGATATATCATTGTGGTTTTGATTTGCATTTCCCTCATGATAAGTGACGTTAAGTATATTTTCATGTGTCTGTGGGCCATCTGGATGTCTTGGGGAAAACGTCTCTTTGGGTCCTCTGCCCATTTAAAAAATTTTGTTTTAATGTCTATTTTTTTTTTGGGAGAGAGAGAGAGACAAAGGGTGAGTGTGGGAAGGGCAGAGAGAGAGGGAGACACAGAATCTGAAGCAGCTCCAGGCTCTGAGTTGTCAGCACAGAGCCCGATGCGGGGCTCGAACCCACGAACCGTGAGATCATGACCTGAGCCGACGTCGGATGCTAAACCCACTGAGCCACCCAGGCGACCCTGTCTGCTCATTTTTTAATTGGATTATTTGTGAGTTTTTGTTTTGTTTTGTTTTTGGTGTTGTGTTGTATACATTCTTTATATATTTTGGGCATTAATTCCGTTTCAGATATATCATTTACAAATATCTTCTCCCATTCAGTAGGTTGCCTTTTTGTTTTCTTGATGGCGTCCTTCACTGTGCAATAGCTCTTTGTTTTGATGTATTCCCAATAGTTTATTTTGCTTTTGTTTCCCTTGTCTTAGGAGACATATCTAGAAAAACATTGCTGCCGTCAATGTCAGAGAAGTGACCGATTGAGGTCTCTTCTAGAGTTTTCATGATTTCAGGTCTCACATTTAGGTCTTGAATCCATTCTGAGTTTATGTTGGTGGCCCAGTGTCATTTTTCTTTTTTTTTGCATGCAGCTGTTTAGTTTTCCCAATGCCATTTATTGAAGAGACTGTCTTTTCCCCATTGTATATTTTTGCCTATTTTGTTATGGGTTAATTGATCATACAAGCGTGAGTTTATTTCAGAGCTCTCTGTTCGGTTCCATTGATCTGTGTGTCTATTTCTGTTTCAGGAACATACTTTTTTGATGACCACAGCTTTGTAGTATGTCTTGAAATCTGCGATTTCCACTCCCCTGTGACTTATCCTCACAATGTTTACAACTTACTCTTGATATACAGGTAAAAACACACATAACAAAAGGTCACAGTGTCTCTTAAAAGGTTTACTAGGAGTTTCACAGAAAACTGTTCCTCAGACCACAGAATGACATGATTGACACATGTGGCTGGGAAATGATATTGGCAATTTTCTTTCTGCCGCAGTGAGCGTGCCTGGCGAGCACCAGGTGTTCATCTGGACGTCCGATGTTTGGGAATATCTTACTGTTTCGAAATCTGCGATCTCCTTCATTATCAGCGTCTTCCTTAAGTTTTCTTTATAGTTGATTCATTTATATGAATTGTTTCATATTCTCCTTATTCTGTACTCTTCCTGGTACCTTTTAAAGGATTAGTTGTATTATTTTTTGCTTTCTTTGCCAGAAAGCAGAGTTTAGTGGGAGTTTTGGGATAAAATTTGCTAGCTACTTATGATGGAGAAAGTCATGATGGTTTCTATTTTCTCCCCCCTGACATCCATCTTTAGTTTTTTAAAATATTTTTTTAGGTTTTAATTTAAATTCCTGGTAGTTAACATGCAGCTAGTTAACCGTTAGTTAACCTACAACAGATGGTTGTTCAAGTGTGCAACATAGCGATTCAACCCTTCCATTCAGCATCTTTATTTTAAACATCCCTTCCCCACCCCTGCAACACGTTGTTGCTGTATTTGGCATTAAAGGTGAGAAATATCTGGTAGTTAATCATCTGAGAACACTAAGCTGATCAAAAAGGCATAGTTAATATGTGACGGGGTATGGAGTTCTGTACAAATCAGGGAGATAGCGGAGTCTAGATTACAGAGACTTGTTGCATGGTATTGTTACCAAGGTTGCCATATGCAACAAGTCAAAATACAGGGCACCTGGATAAACTTGAATTTCAGACAAACAGCAAATGGTTGTATAGTGCGAGTATATCCCAATGCAGTATTGGAATAAACTTACGTGAAAAATAATAGTGCTGAACATATACTTACCCAATAGAATTATTCATTATTTATCTGAAGATCGAATTGAACTGGAGGTCTTGTGTTTTGTCTTACAGCCCCAGCCATTATCTATAATGACTTTACAAAAGGTAAAAAATATTAAATTGTGACGAGGTCTACTTGCTGTTATCTTCACTACCCTTCAAATGTCAGATTTCAGCCAAATGGCATTTTAAGGTAGTTGTCTTGGTAATAATCTCTTGAAATTTTCATTATGTATTTCTTTTGGTAACAGTGAATTGTCATCTTTCTCAAATTTCTCACCATAAATTTTGATGGGAAATATGAAAAATATATTTTCATGAACATCTAACTATCCAGCTGTATTTACATGGATACTTGAAAAAACTGCCTTGTTTGAACTGAAAGTTTAGTCAAAACTTTAGTCAATTATTTTTTTCTGGTAGTTTTTTTGCAGGATCAATAAACATCCAATCAAAGTATTACACGGTTATTTACTCTAATAATTAATGAGAATCGACCTAATTGAAAACAAAATTGAGAAAAATGATGTTGAGTGTCTGGAGGTTATAAATAATCTCAAATGAAATACTTCTAAGTTTATTGTTAATTTTTTATTTATTTATTTAATTTTTTTTAACATTTATTTGTTTTTGAGACAGAGAGACAGAGCATGAACGGGAGAGGGGCAGAGAGAGAGGGAGACACAGAATCAGAAGCAGGCTCCAGGCTCCAGGCTCTGAGCCATCAGCCCAGAGCCCGACGCGGGGCTCGAACTCACGGACCGCAAGATCGGGACCTGAGTTGGAGTCCGACGCTTAACCAACTGAGCCACCCAGGCGCCCCAATTGTTTATTTATTTAGAGAGAGATTAGGGAGGGGCAGACAGAGAGGGAGAGAGAAAGAATCTCAAGCAGGCTCCACTCTGTCAGTCCGACACAGGGCTTAAACCCACAAACCATGAGATCATATCCTGAGCTGAAACCAAGAGTCGAGCTCTTAATTGACTGACCCACCCAGGTACCCCTCTAATGAAATAATTCTTATAAAACATAAAACAAACTAAAACAAAAAAAATGCTTCTTTTTTTTAATGTTTTATTTATTTTTGAGAAAGACAGACAGACTGTGAGTGGGGGAGGGGCAGAGAGAGAGGAAGGCACAGAATCTGAAGCAGGCTTCAGGCTCTGAGCCATCAGCAGCACAAAGCCCGATGCGGGGCTTGAATTCATGGACCACGAGATCACGACCTGAGCCAAAGTTGGACGCTTGACCAACGGAGCCACTCAGGCATCCCTGAAATACTTGTAATGTAAGAAGGCATAAAAGCTGAACTGTTGTAGTTGATGCATACAGGAGCTCATATCTGTATTCCCATTCAAATTTCAGATGTCTTTGAAGATACTAACTTGGAAATATTTGTTGCTTTATTTGTGGTGCACAAATAATCAAACTACAATGAAAAACAATTCCCAAATATAGGAATTCTAGGGTTTTGTTGTGTGTGTGTGTGTGTGTGTGTGTGTTTAGAGAGAGAGTGTGAGCTGCAGAGAGAGAGAGAGAGAGAGAGAGAGACTCCCAAGCAGGCTCTGCACTCTGAGCTAAACCTTACATGGGGCTTGATCCCACGACCATGAGATCATGATCTGAGCCAAAACAAGAGTTGAAAGATTAACCAACTGAACTATTCAGGCAGCCCACAATTGTAGTTTTTGATAACTTCATGTCCCATCTGAAATGGGCTAGAACACAATTAGTTTCCAAATATTAGATTTTTCTCTTAAGAACAGTAATTAATTCCTACCAAAAAATAAGGAGATGCTGATGGGGAGAGAATGGAAGGGCAAAGGAACAGGAGAAAGAACAGGAAGAGAAGGATCAGAAGAAGGAAAGGAAGATGTTGAGTTAGAGTTTAGGGATTGGATTCACAGAGTTTTTTTTTAACAATGTGAGTATGATATGACATGCCAATGTGTGTTTGTAATGCTTAATTTTATGTCTCAACTTAATTTTATGTCTCAGAGAGGAAGGCAAACCATAAGAGACTCTTTTTAAAAAAAATTATTGTCAAATCGGCTTCCATGCAACACCCAGTGCTCATCCCAACAGGTGCCCTCCTCAATGACCATCAACCACTTTCCTCTCTCCCACACCCCCCCCCCCAGTCCTCACTTTGTTCTCTGTATTTAAGAGTCTCTTATGGTTTGCCTCCATCCCTCTCTGTAACTTTTTTCCCCCTTCCCCTCCCCCACGGTCTGCTGTTAAGTTTCTCAAGATCCACATGAGTGAAAACATATGATATTTGTCTTTCTCTAACTGACTTATTTCACTTAGCGTAACACTCTCCAGTTCCATCCACGTAACTACAAAAGGCCGTATTTCATTCTTTCTCATTGCCACGTAGTATTCCATTGTGTATATAAACTACATCTTCTTTATCCATTCGTCCGTTGATGGACATTTAGGCTCTTTCCATAATTTGGCTATTATTGAAAAGAGACTCTTAAATGCAGAGAACAAACTGAAGGTTGATGGGGGGCAGAGGAGAGGGGGAAATGGGTGATGGGCATTGAGGAGGGCACTTGTTGGGATGGGCACTGAGGGTTGTATGGAAGCGATGAATCATGAGAATCTATCCCCGAAACCAAGAGCACACTTTACACACTGTTTGTTAGCTAACTTGACAACAGAAGACCTGGCTTTGATCCCGATTAATCCTGAAAGTGATTATAAAATTAAATGACACAAAATTTTTTGAGTTGCAGAAACTGAGCGTTCAAAGAGTATTTATTTATCATGTATGCATGCATTCGTTCTCCCATCCATCCAAAGATGGTGAGTGTGTATGTAAGATGTGCTTAATTGCTGGGACTGAGAGCCATGAGGAACTCACCACAAATGTCCCTACATCTTGAGGACTGTCCCCTCCGATGATATTCCTAATTTCAGCATCTACCCATGTGCAGATAGCCTATCCTCATGAAGAATAGCACCATCAAAATACTCTTTCTTTATTGATCCCAAGTCAAACATTTCTGACATGAATTTTCTCTATCCTGGTCAACCTCATTTGGGCTGAGCCATGTTCCTTTTAGCATCAAATTGAGTACTCCAGGTGAGTGCTGAACTGTGCTAAGGACAGAGAGTGCAGCAGGGTCTGTCATCAGCACCATATTTTGCACAATCTAAAATCTATGATGATTTGAAAAATAGCTTTTGATAGTTGTCCAATGAAGAAAATGTATGTTTATTTGTAGTTTTACCATAATACAGTAAGCTAACTACTTTTTGGAAATTTAGATTTTATTGAAGTTTAAAATATTATAAAACTCTGTGGTAAATGTATATATTAAAATTCTGTTGGAATTGCATGAAAGCATTATTATATCTTGGTTACAGTTAATGCATTTCCAGTGTAAAAAAAAATCATCTGATCAGTAACATGGATACACTTCACCTCATTAAGTTTTCTTTGATTTCTCAGTAACGTTTTATAGCCATATTCATATAATTCTCACAAAAGTCTTCTTAAGTTTATTCCACCTTATTTTGTGATGCCAAGTTTGAATTCTACTATTTCCAGTCATTTTTCTAAATAATTATTCTGGTGGAAAGGGATACAACTGACTAAGTGAAAGAATGAAGAACGACTTAAAAATCACATGTACTAGAGAGAGGATATTCTACTTATTAGTTGAGAAATTGAGATATATTTTTCATACAGTAAATGTGGAAATCTTAATTGTAAATCTCAAAGGATATTTACTCATGTATATACTGCACAGACTGATACAGAATACATCCAACACCCACAATTCTCCTTAACGCAGCATCTCAGTCAAAGTCCCTGCCAAAGGTAACCACTATTCTGACTCTAACATCAAAGGTAAGTTTTTCCTGCTTTTAAATTACATACAAATAAAAAGACTCTTAACTATAGAGGACAAACTGAGGGTTGATGGAGGGAGGAGGGGATGGGTTAAATGAGTGATGGGTATTAAGGCAGGCACTTGTGATGAGCACTGGGTGTTGTATGTAAGTGATGAATCACTAAATTCTACACCTGAAAACAATTTTACCATTAATGGGAATTATGGTATTATGGAAAATATAATAAAGGGACATCTGGGTGGCTCAGGCGGTTAAGCATCCAACTCTTGATTTTGGCTCACGTCAAGATCTTAACGTCATGGGATTGAGCCCCAGGTGGGGCTCTGAACTGAGTGTCGAGCCTGCTTGGGATTCTCTCTATCCCTCTCTCCCTCTGCCCCCCACTCGTGCTTGTGTGCCCTCTCTCAAAAAGAAATAAAAAGAAATTACATATAAATGGGACCATAAAGAATGTAGCCTATCCTCTCTAACTTCTTTCACCCGGCATTTTGATTGTGAGATCCATCCATGTTGTTGTGTGAATTAGTAGTGCCTTGTTTTTCATTTGCTGGAATTGTATCCCTGGAATAAGTCCCAGGAGGTTATGATATTATCTTTTTTATATATTGCTGGATTTGAGTTGCTAATATATTGTTTAAGATATCTCTGTGTTAGTGAGATAAACTATCCTGTAATTTTCTTCTCCTGTAAATCCTCACAACATTTTGGTATCAAGGTTATGCTGGCTTCATAGAATAAGTGGGAAAATATTTCCTGATTTTTGTATTCTTTGGAAGAGGTTGTGTAAGAAGTGATGTTATTTCTTCCTTGAATATTTGGAAAAAATTCACCAGTGAAGTTATATAGACCTAGAGAATGCTTTCTTCAATAGATATTGGAAAAGTTAGGTTTTATTTTACTATTATGAATGTTTTACCAAATTGTGATTTTTTAAAGAATGACTATGTTTCATCTCTAAAAATTTATTGGCATAAAGTTCAAAATAACCTCTTGTTAATCTTTTACTATCTCTAGTATCTGTAGTGATGTCTCCTTATTTTCCTGATATTAGTAATGTTTTCTGATTTGGAATCAGTCTTGTAAGGTGTATATAAATTTTATCAATGCTTGCAAAGAAATAACTTTTCAACCATGTTGATTTCCTCTATTGTACATTTTTTTTCCATTAATATTTGGTCTTTAAATTTTTTTTCCTTACCTCTGTTTAGCTTGGTTTTATTTGTTGTTCCCTTATCCAGTTTCTTAAGTTGAAAATTTATGCCATTGGTTTTTGACTTTTGTTTTTTCTCTCAAATATATTAATCTAACACTATGAATTTCCCTTGAAATACTAATTTAGATTTATCCCACCTATTTTTATATATTTGCATTATTATTCACCTTAAACTCTTTCTAACTACCACTATAATTTCTTCAATGACATGTGGACCATTGAGAAATGTGTTACTTACTTCCCAATCATTTTTGGATTTTTTGGTTTTCTTTATGTTATTGTGTTCTAATTTGATTCAAAGTGGTCAGAGAATCTTTTTATTTAAATTTTTTAATGTATTTTTTTTTAATTTGAGGATAGTTGATACACAATGTTTCATTGGCTTCACGTGTACAACATAGTGGCTGGACAGTTTTAAACATTATGCTATGCTTGCTGCAAGTATAGCCACCATCTGTCACCACACAACACTATTACAGTATCATTGACTATGTTACTTACGCTGTTCCTTTTCCTCCTGTGACTTTTTCATTTCGTAACTGGAAGCCTGTGTCTCCCTCCCACTGTCGCTCATTTTGCCATGCCCCCGCCCCTCCCCTGTGGCCACTGCCAGTTTGTTCTCTGTGTTTATGGGTCTGCCTCTGCTTTTTTTTTTTTAATGAGCCAGGTAACATCTGTTTTGGTAAATGTCTCATGCTTATGAGTACAAATTGCATAGTTGGTGGTTCATACATGTAAGCTGAATAATCACGTTTTTCAAATTCTGTATACGTTAGTGATTTTATGTATGCTTATTCTATCAGTTACTTAGTTCTCCCACCATGGGTATGGATTTATCAACCTCTGCTTTTAACTTCTATCAAAATAATTTCTCTTCTACATACTATTGTTGACTTATGTTTCTTCACCACTTTTCTTAATTTTAAATACATAGGGTCCATGTTGAATCTCCTATATATTTTTATATTACTTATTACTTATACTAATTTTTCGATTCTATAATTGATTACTACGTTGATTATATACAATAGAATTATGACGAATGGCAATAATGAACTGGGGTACACTTAGTTGCATAGTATGTCTGTGTAATTGTTTCATTAACAGGCTTTACTGTTTAACTTTTTTTTAATGTTTATTTTTGAGAGAGAGAGAGAGAGCAGGGGTGGGGCAGAGAGGGGGACAGAGGATCTGAAACAGAATCCACGCTGATGGCAGAGAGCCCTGACACAGGGTTCAAACTCACGAACCATTAGATCATGACCTGAGCCAAAGTCAGATGCTTAACCAATTGAGCCACCCAGGTGCCCTCTATTTAACTTTCAAGAAGCATGTTGGGTATTGATATATTTGTTTTTATTGTTTTTAGGACACATCCTCTTATTTTTACATATAATTATCATTTTAATCAGGAATGAATATTAAATGTTATTGCATTTATCATAATGTTCATAATGATCTAGGATAGTAGTTGATTATGAAATTTAACCTATTTTTTACAATTTTTAATTCCCCCTACTCAACTTTGATACTGTTATATTGAAAACTTATAGCATTTTGTGTTTTCGTGTTTTACTTGAAAAAAATTGCTCCTACATCACCAAGAGTTTGGACTATAGCTTCTTTTTTTTTTAATGTGCTATTTTTAGTCAGGTTTTGCTAAAAGAGTTTTCATTAGGTGAAAGAAGGTTTTGTAACTTTTAGTCTTTTGAGATCATTTGGATCAAATTTTATGTATATTGAAGTTATTACTTTTAAGCCCAAGAGAAATTGTTCATAAAAATTATTGGTAAAACTCTTTGAACTTAAAAACATTTTAAAGACAATTATGTTATACAATTACATATATGTTACATGATTATTGACTTTTTCAAGCGTTCTTTAATTTTATGTATTTATTCTTTGAATGTTTATTTATTTTGAGAAAAAGAGAGAGAAAGACAGTGACCATGAGCTGGGGAAGGGCAGAGAGAGAATCCCACGTAGGCTCCATGTTCAGCGTGGAGCCCCATGCGGGGCTGGATCTCACAAACCACGAGAACATGACCCGAGCTGAAATCTAGAGTCGTACACTTAACCAACTGAGCCACCCAGGTGCCCCAAGTGTTCTTTGATTTTAAATAATCCTTTTGTTTTCTAGAAATCATGAGGATACCATAGAGTTCCCATATATCCCACACCCAGTTTTTCCTATTAACATTTTATATTAGTATGGTATATTTCTATAATTAATAGACAATAGTGATACACTATTATTAACTAAGTCAATATCTTATTCTGATTTCCTTAATTCTAACCTACTGTCCTTCTTCTTCCTCAGGATTCCATCCAGGATTCCACATTCTATTTGGTAATTTAATGTAACCTATAATTTCTTAGAGCTGCCATAACTAACTATCACAACTTGAATGGCTGACTACACCAGAAGTTTTATCAAGGTGTCGACAGGGACATACTTCCTCTGCAGACTCTCAGACAGAATCCTCTCTTGCCTCGCCTGAGATTCTGCTGTTACCGGACATTATCGTCTTTTCTTGGCCTGTAGATGCATCAGTCCAATCTCTGCCTTCATCGTTTCACCTTTTCCCTGTGTCTCACCACACGGTCTTTCCTCTGCACATGTCTGTCTCTGTGCCTATTCTCCTCTTTTTATAAGAATATCAATCATATCGGACTAAGGGCCACCATGAGCTCCTCTTAACTAATCACATCTACAAAACCCTTACTTCTGAGTTGTGGGATGGGCATAGGTTTTCAGGGGGGGGCACCATTCAACCCAGTATAGTTGTCCTGTCTCCTTAAGAAGGTCTTGGCTGTGACTGTTTCTTAGCCTTTCTTTGTTTTTGATGACCTTGAGGATTTTGAATAGTGCCGGTCATGGTCATGTACTTTATAGAATATCATGTTTTTCTCATGACTGGACTGTGGTTATGTATTTGGGAGGAAGACCACAGAGGGGAAGTGCCATTTTCATCCCCACATTCCAACATGATTTATCACTGTTGATGTTGACCTCGATCAATTGATTGAGGTACGTTTTCTTTTAAAATTTATAATCTGTTTGGGTCATTTCTAAAAGACAAATTTCCCTGGCATACTGCTTTTCAAATTAATTAACATACATATTGCATAATCATATTTATCATGGAGCTCGAGGCTAGTAGATCCAAAGACAGGGACAATGTATAAATGGATTTCAAGACAAGGTCAGACAGATGGGAATTCAGCCAAGCATTCAATGCCGTGGCTGATTTTTCGCAGCTTGAGCAAAAAAGAAGTAACTGAGTAAGGGCCCCAGGCTGCCAGGCCCACTGAGTAGGAAACAAGGGGAGTTTGATGGATATTTCCTTGGATTAGAATGTGGTCTTGGTTGCTCAGATTACCAATAGATTATATAGATACAGGGAGACGAAAACCTATGGGGGTGCGAAACTGGCGGTTCCTATTTCTTTCCTACCCAGGGTACAAGACTGTCCTAAAAGTCTGTGCTTGTCCAGCCCAGCTCTACGTGATTGGGAATGGACACACAGGGGACAGTGGTCAGCCTCCTATGGCTGCCAGTTGTATGAGTGAGTCCTCTTTCTAAATCTGATGGTCTTACATCGGGTGGGGATTAGGCTCTGTGTAGAAAATTAATGACAAATGAAATGGAGGAGGAGTGGTTAGCCTGATAAAGGGAGCCAGTAAATAGATAATGGATACATTGGATAAACACAAAAAGAAGGAGGAGAAAGAGGAGAAGGAGAAGGGGAAGGAGGAGGAGGAGGAGGAGGAGGAGGAGAAAAGGGAGAGAGGAAGGGGGGAAGGAAGGAAAGCAGGGGAGGAAGGAAGAAAGGAAGGAAGGAAATGAAAGAAGAAGGAGAAGAAGAAGGAGGAGGAGGAGGAGGAGGAGGAGGAGGAGGGAAGGAGGAGGGGGAAGGAGATCTGACAGCCACAAAGTACACATTGAGAGTCTGAGAGCAACAGAATGACATCATCTTTTATCACAGATGCCCATGAGAGAGAAGCTTTTTGTCTGCAGAAGCCTCCTCTTTTGTTTGAAGATGAAGGGCCAGGATGGATCCCAGCAGGCGGGGGGAGTGTTTCATCCAGATGGGCCTTGATGATGCCGGCAGCGCCTTCTAGATGAACACTTGCTGGATGTAATTCTAGTGTTACTTTGTCTTTGGGTTTGCCTTTTAAAGCTATGTGTCTTTCAGGGGCCTCAGCGTTTTGATCACCTTGAAGTACGTTTCTTACAAGAGTGGCGGGAACGTGTTTAATTCTTTTCTTCATTTGACAGCTCGCAGAGTGAGACGTTGTGCCTCGAGCAGACACTGTGACGCCTTGCCATAGTCCCTTAAGTTTTAGCATTTCTGCACAAGCTTTGTTTCCTTCCCACCAACGGAAACTGCACTCTTTGCCTGACGGCTTCCTCAGACGGCCAGACGTCACTTTGCCTGGGGTGAGGGGCCAGAGGGCAAGGGGTTTGACGTCACCACATCCCTTCCTCATTGCTGCTCTGACACATGACAGGTGTGAGCAGAAAAAGACACAGGATCCTGCACTCCCAGCTGAGAAAGCTCTGAGGCGTTCGTTGTACACTGGCTTCTAGAATTCTCCATGAGGATTGAACTCTGGTTGACCGCGGTGATGGGTAGCTGGATAATGCCCACTCTGTAAACTCTTTCAAGCTTGTCTCCTCTCTCCACCTCACCCCACCCCACTCTTTGGGCTGGTGTTTCCAGGGGTTATTTCCCAAAGACACTGCTTACACACAAGTCCTTGTCCCAAGATTTGTTTTGTGGGGACTCTAGTTACTGTCAACAGTAAGAGTGCTTTTTGTTCTCCCCTTACTGTTTTTCTTTAGTCTAGCTCTTTCTCTCTCACTCTCCTTTAGGGAAAAACACTCAAAAAAATTTTTTTTAATGATTTATTTACTTTTGAGAGAAAGAGAGACACAGAGTGTGAGTGGGGCAGGGGCAGAGAGAGAGGGAGACACAGAATCCGAAGCAGGCTCCAGGCTCCGAGCTGTCGGTACAGAGCCCGACGCATGGCTTGAACTCAGGAACTACGAGATCATGACCAAGGCCAAAGTGGGATGCTTAACCAGCTGAGCCACCCAGGCACCCCATCAACTTTTGGGGTTTTATATATTTGTTGTGTTTTAGTCTATTAGTCATTTGGAAAGTGCCCAAATTGTCACACTTTCAGTGATTGGCAACACTTTTCATGTTATCATGTTATCTCTTTAGTTCCCTTCTTGTTCTTTTGTTTTCTTTTCTCAAAAATAAAATTTCTTTCTTTCTTTCTTTCTTTCTTTTTTTTTTTTGAGAGTGTGAGTAGTGGAGGGGCAGAGGGACAGGGAGGAAGAAAATCTTAAATGGGTTCCAACCCACTGTGGAGCCCCACACAGGGCTTGATCTCTCAACCTTGAGATCATGATCGGAGCTGAAAATCAAGCGTCAGATGCTTAACCAACTGAGCCCCCCAGGTGCCCATAGATGGTGCCTTTCTTTTTTGTGCTTAATAATATCCCATTCTCTAGATGTAACACATTTTATTTATTCACTTACTGAACAACGTCTTGTTTGCTTCCAAAATTTGGCAATTATAAATAAGGGGGCTATAAACACGTATGTGCAGGTTTTGGTGTGGGCGTAAGTTTTCAATACTTTTCGATACATTTTTCAATACAAAAACCAAGCAACATGATTGTTAGATTGTGTGGTCATAGTCTATGTAGTTTTGTAAGAAACTGCAGGACTATCTTCCAAAGCGACCGCACCATTTTGCTTTCTCACCAGCAATAAATGAAATCTCTTGTCGTTTCACATCATCGTCAGCATTTGGTGTTGGCAGTGTTTCAGCTTTTGACCGTTTTATTTAATGGGTGTGTCGTACTATCACAATGTTGTTTTAATTTGCATTTCCCTGATGGCCTATGTCATGAAACAGCTTTCCGTACGTTTATTCGCCATCTGTATATTTTGGTGAAGCGTGTTGACGTATTTTGCCTACATTTTAATTCAGTTGTTTATTTTTTTTTTGCTGTTGAGTTTTGAAAGTTCTTGGTGCGTTCTTCATATGACAGTCCTTTATCAGATGTGTCTGATTTTTTCCCCCCAGTCTCATATTTGTCTTTTTCATTCATTTTATTCTCATTTTTTACTTTTACTTTTTTTTTAAGTAGGCTTCATGCCCAGCGTGAAGCCCAACCAGGGCATCGACTCACGACCCTGAGATCAAGACCTTGAGCTGAGATCAAGAGTCAGACGCTGAACCGACTGAGCCACCCAGGCACCCCTCACTTTATTCACACTTTTTCAATGACATTTTCTATTGCAGGCTAACGTACACAAACAAACGTGCACAAAGTGTAAGCGTAAAGCTCAATAAACTGTCACATGATGAAGGCAATCTTATAACCTATACCGCAGAAGTTCTCATGAGGTTTCATTCAAACACTACTGTCTAGGTAACCTCTATATGGAGTTCTGTTGCCATAGATTAGTTTTGCCTATTTTAAAAGGAGTTAGTTTTTGCCTGTTTTAAAATAATTGTCTATTTAGAAAGGGGTTCATTCTGTGTCTGGCTTCTTTCACTCTAGGGTGTGTTTGGGAGATTTATTCCGTTTTGATGGGGAGTAATTTATTCATTTTCGTTATTGCACTTCATCGTATTAATGTAGCACATGATATTTTTCCACTTTTCTGTTTTTGGACATTTAGGGTGTTTCCGTTTCCAGGGTCAGTTATTATGAATAAAATTATGATGAAGAAACTTGAAGAAAAAATTTAAGGGCATAAATAAGATTTCTTCTGTATATACCTAGGAATGGAATCACTGATCATAGTGTAGGTATAGATTTACTTTCTAAGGAAAGGCAAAATACTTTCCCAAAGTTGCCGTGACCTTTTACATGACTGCCAGCAATGTCTGAAAGTTTCTGGTTTTGTACATCCTTGTCAACATAGGGTGCTGTGAGTCTTGTCTTCCACCCACTTTAGTGTTTAAGGATGGGCAGAATTTGCGTTTATTTGATGATTAATGATGTATTCCCAACTGTCGACTCGTAGTTCTTCTGTTAAGTATGTGTTTAAGTCATTTGCCAATTTTTAATTGAGTTCTTTGTCTTTTTATTGTTCATGTTATATAAGTTTTTTACATTCTGGATGCAAGTCATTTGTCACACACGTGTAGAGAGAATATATTCTTCCAGTGTCTGGCCTTCCTATTAGTTATCTTACCAGTGTCCTTTATCGAGCAAAAGTGTTTTGAACTCTTTTATACTGTTGTTGGAGTCCGATTTATAAATTTTGTTTTCTAGCTATTTCTTTTTTTTTAATTAAAAAAAATTTTTTTTAAACTAGCTATTTTTTTTTGTGTGTTTTCTAAGAAATCCATGACTATTGCAAGGTAACTAACTAATTGCCTAACCAACTACATATATGTACGATCATATATTTATTTACATATTTACATATACAGTACTCTTAGCAGTCAACATATTGAATGTTTTAAGAACTCTGCTGATGTATAAGTTACGCACCACAAATTTACCCATTTAAATGTAAAATTTAGCTCTTTTGAGTAAATGCATTGAGTTGTGCATCCATCACCACCATCCAGTTTTAAAACATTTCACCCCACAATGAACCCTCATGCCTGTTTGTAATCATCCCCTGCCCCAGGTAACGACTAATCTGCTTTTTTACCTATAGAGTTGCCTTTTCCAATATTCATACACATAGAATCATGCAATACTGTGATAGGCAGAATTTAAAGTGGCCTTCATGACCTTGATCCTCGGGTATTTTAATGGTGACTATGGTACTTTAAATGATAAAAGGGAGATTATTCATGTGGGCCTAATACAACCACTTTAGGTCTTTATTTTTATTTATTTATAAAATATAATTTGTTGTCAAGTTATCTAACATACAGTGTATACAGTGTGCTCAATCTTCTTGGCATAGATTCCCATGATTCATTGCTTCCATACAACACCCAGCGCTCATCCCAACAAGTGCCCTCCTCAATGTCCATCATCCATTTTCGCCTCCCCCTTCCCCCCACCATCAATCCTGTTTGTGCTCTGTATTTAGGAGTCTCTTCTGGTTTGCCTCCCTCTCTGTTTGAAACTATCTTTTCCCCTTCCCTTCCCCCGTGGTCTTTTGTTAAGTTTCTCAAATTCCACAAATGAGTGAAAGCATATAATATCTGTCTTTCTGTGACTGACTTATTTCGCTTAGCATAATACCCGCCAGTTCCATCCACGTTGCTTCAAATGGAAAGTTTTCATTCTTTCTCTCTCATTGCCAAGTAGTATTCCATTGTATATATAAACCACATCTTTATCCATTCATCAGTTGATGGGCATTTGGGCTCTTTCCCTACTTTGGCTATTGCTGAAAGCACTGCTATAAACATTGGGGTACATGAGCCCCTATGAATCAGCACTCCTGGATCCTTTGGATAAATTCTTAGCAGTGCTATTGCTGGGTCACAGGGTAGTTCTAGTTTTAATTTTTTGAGGAACCTCCACACTGTTCTCTAGAGCGGCCGCACCAGTTTGCATTCCCACCAGCGGTGCAAGAGGGTTCCCCTTTCTCCACATCGTCGCCAATATCTGTTGTTTCCTAAGCTGTTCATTTTAGCCACTCTGACCTGTGTGAGGTGGTATCTCAGTCTGGTTTTGATTTGTATTTCCCTGATGAGGAGCGACGTCGAGCATCGTTTCGTCACAGTAGATCTTTAAAGGCAATGGGTTTTCTCCAGATTTGGAGCAGAAAGACAGGACTAAGCACTAAGAGGATTTGATGGCTGTCTGGCTTTGGAGAGGCAGGAGGCCCCTTGTGGGACTGGGGAGGGGGGTGTCTGTGGGTTGAGAGGGTCCCCGGCTGACAGCTGGCCAGGATGTGAGGAACTCTTATCTTCAGGCTGCAAGCAGCTGGATTCTGCCAGCGACTTGAACAAGCTAGAAACAGGTTCCTCCCCAGTGCCTCCAGGTACTTGCCTAGCCTGACCTCCACCTTGAAGTCACTTTGGCCTGCACCAAAGACCCAGCCGAGCTGTGTGCAGATTCCTAACCTACAAGCGGGAGGTGCTCGAGGAGAGTTTTGTCAGCCACCGAGTAGAGTATGTGGCTGTTGTGATGCAACAGTAGAAAACGAATACAAACATGTAGTCTTTTGTGCCTGGTTGATTTTATTTCCATGGAGGCTCACATATGTTGTTGCGTATCAGCCCTCCATTCCTTTTTAGTGACAAATAGTGCTGAGTGCAGTTTTAAATAGTTAATTTTAATAATCCTTCTTACGTTTAAGCAGTTAATAATATACAAAGAAAAACACTTGAGTGTATACATACTTATCGCGTGAACACATTCTATAAATATTCAGATGGGAGCGAGGATAAGTTTAGTTAGCGTTTATGTGTATAGTTATAACGTTTATTTACACTTACAGTTTTAACATTGACCCATGATCAATTTAATTTAGCTTATAGATCAAAATGATCATTCATTGGTCAATTCATAATAACAGAAATCACATTAGAGGAAATGATTGTGGCTTCTAATGTTGGAAGGTATGGGGGAATTCACTGTTACAAATACATATTTTAGGGGCGCCTGGGTGGCTCAGTCGGTTAAGTGTCCGACTTCGGCTCAGGTCATGATCTCGCCGTCTGTGAGTTCGAGCCCCGCGTTGGACTCTGTGCTGAGAGCTCAGAGCCTGGAGCCTGCTTTGGATTCTGTGTCTCCCTCTCTCTCTGCCCCTCCCCCGTTCATGCTCTGTCTCTCTCTGTCTCAAAAATAAATAAACACTAAAAAAAAAGAAAGAAATATATATTTTAGTTCAAAGGCATGGATCTCATTGATAAAATCTCATTTGTATTTTAAGACTTTCCGTTTTTATATCCTTCTAATAGGAAATTTAAGTTGATCTAAGATTGCAGAGAATACCGTGTAATTACACGTAAAAATGATAGCCCTTCTCTCCACATCATGTTTACTAAATTAATCCCTTGAGGCTAAAAAAAATATAAAGGATAATTGCAGATAAAGTCAGAAAATGTCAATGAAAGCTGAGTGAAATTTCTGCAAGTGGTGCAAAAAAAAGGAATGTAGTTGATGTGTGCTGCAAAATCACGTAATATCATCACTTTGTCTCTTTCTGAAAATGTGCTTATTTCAATCATCCGCATAGAAAAAACAGTGTATGGTAGAATGTGAGGCAACCCCCAAGCCCCCTCAATTTGGACACTAAGGTGTTTTAGCACCATTTGTTGAAGAAATTTTTCCTTTTCTTATTTAATTATTTGGTGTTTTTGTTGAAATTTGATTTTCCACTTAAATCTCGGTGTAATTCTGGACTCTATTCTGTTTCATAATGTATTTGTCTATCTTCATTCAAACCCCACACTGTCATGATGTCTGTTGCATTAGGTCTTGAAATCAGTTTGGGCAGGGGAGCCTGGGTGGCACAGCCAGTTGAGTGTCTGACTTCAGCTTAGGTCACGATCTCGCTGTCTGTGAGTTCAAGCCCCGCATCGGACTCTGCTGACAGCTTGGAGCCTGGAGCCTGTTTCAGATTCTGTGTCTTTCTCTCTCTCTGCCCCTCCCCCACTCATGCTCTGTCTTTCTCTCTGTCCAAAATAAGTAAACATTAAAAAAAATTAAAAAAAAAAAAAGAAATCAGTTTGGGCAAACTCATCATCTTGACTTTTCTAACTTGTAATCGTAGTATGTATTTCACTCTATGGAGGATGCCTTTAATTGTGCTGAAAAAAGTTTTGTCATTTTTTGGAAGAGATCTTCAACAACTTTTGGTGTATTTATTCTTGATCATTTAAATGCTTGATATTACTGTAAATGGTATTTATTTTAAATTTTATTTCCAATTGTTCATTGCTTACACATAAAATTACACCTGCTTTTTGTATATTGACCTTGTATCCTGTTACCTCGCAAAATTCATTTACTAGGTTTAATTTTTTTTTTTGTAAATTCCTTTGGATTTTCTACTTTTACAAACACATTATCTGTGAATGAAGGCCAGTTTATTTTTTCCTTTCCAATCTCCGTATGTTCATGATTAAAATATTCTGAAAGCAATTATGTTTGTGCATTAGAAATAGAAATGTCATGAAGTTTCGCCAGAGTGGTTTCACCTCCACCAAAACGCTTTGCGTTTTGTTTTTCTCACCCAGGAGCCCTGCTATGTAAAAACAAATATTTCAGTTTCCTGGACAAATATTCTGTGGAAGGGAGAGATTATGTAACAAGACCAAGAAACAGATTCTAAATTTTTGAATGTGAGCTAGGATTTGGACAGAGGCATTTCTGATTTCGAAGCCATCTTTAAAACGACTATGGATATTGACTCTTGGTTTGTCAAATAGCTATTTTTACATTTTATGCACAACATACAGATATGCTGTCTTCTTACATCACTGATAAAGTCTGAGCCAACAGAAAGACCTTCTATCACACCAATGAATGCGTGATGTTCGACCAGTCATAAAGCCACTCACGCAGACGTCAACATTCTTTCATGGACCTCCTCTTTAAATATTCCCAGTGGAAGTCCTCTGACATAACTGAAGAACAATACAGATTCTGTATAATAAACACTACAGGGATCCTTAAACCACAACTTCCAGTGTCAGAGAATCGTGCAGATTATTGGCATGGATCAATGACGGTCACATGAGTCTCGTAGGTTACCGAGCAATCTTTATTCACTTATTTATTTTTTGATTTATGAAAAGGCATTTCCTAAATGCCCCTTGGGCATCCAGTTGGCAATGAATATAAATTTAAAATACAATAAACCCTTCTTCTCTATAACATTTTTTCTAACATACTGCGAAAAGAAAATGCTACAGGGAAAGAACTCAACAGAGGAAATCATATGAGCATTACAAAGACTCATTAAATGTTGTACATTGGGAAATATAAATGGGTTTCACTGAATATTTAATTAAAATTAATTAAAAAGAAATCTCTCACAGGCTCCTATTGACTTTCTGTGTGTATGTCTAAATACTATTATATCCTATGGCAAAACAAGACTTCACTGCTATCTCTAAATAATGTATGCCTCACTATTGATATTATATATTATGCGTGTGAAATGTGGGGTTGAATTATATATGCATATAAAATTATAGCCAATGATATGAACGCCATGTTGTCAGGAGGGAATTGCGAATATTATAAAAAATCCTAGTGATGTTGTTTTTAGATTTTTTTCTGATTCAATAGCAGCGGCCTATCAATAGTGTCATGCTGCAGAGATCACACCTGATGGGAAGGAATAAAAGGATGAGGAGGGAGAGAAGGACTTCAGAAACACAGTCTACTTCCTGGACCACATACGGATTACGGTGACCCGGTGGCTGGAAGTTGGAAAGCCCGATGGAAGGGGAAGAAGGTGTGACAGGAGAGCTTTTGAGAGCCAAGGGTAATTCTTGGTTTCACTTAGCCAAGGCTTTCCCTAAGCTTATGAACAATGTAGAGACAGAGACAGAGATCGAGATGACACTGATAGAGATAGCTAGAGATAACTAAATTATGTTGTGGGTTTCCTCCTGCATCTTCCCAGGTCATTGACTCATAAAACGGTTTTCAGCAGGTCAGATCTGATGGACGTTCTATAATGCACTTAAACAGGGGCAGCCGGGTGGCTCAGTCGGTTAAGCATCCGACTTCCGCTCAGGTCATGATCTCGCAGCTCGTGAGTTCAAGCCCCGTGTTGGGCTCTTTGCTGACAGCTCCGAGCCTGGAGCCTGCTTCGGATTCTGTGTGTCTCTCTCTCTCTCTCTCTGCTCCTCCCCCACTCGTGCTCTGTCTCTCTTTCTTAAAAATAAATCGATGTTAAAAAAAGTTTATCATGATTGACTTAAACACATTTGTGTGAGTGTCTCCTCTGAAAGCTTAAACAGAACTGATGTCAGACTTTCAGCCAGAGACTCATCATTACGGCACAGGAAAGAGTTTTTTAGAGGTCTACTGAGGGAATTGAAAAATAATCACATATGGGTCAATTTTTAACAAAAACAAATTACATTTAGAAGCAGTAGCTGGAAGCCCCTGACTTCAGAAAGTTTAGGATAATTTATTGATAGAAAAACGTATTTTATTGAGAGACCTCGTTCTGGTTGGGAAATAAGGCCTGTTTTGTACCTCAGGACTTTATGTTTGAGACTTTATGCATTTTAAAACTTTGAGGAGGAAGATGTCTGGAGACAGCACTTGGTTTTTCTGGTTGCAGAAGGCTACTCCAGGCATTTAGTGGGTAGAGGCCAAGGATGCTACTGACACCCTGTGACGCAGGGGACGGGACCCACCAACCCTCACCCTCACCGCGAGGAGACGTCTGACCCCCGGGTGCCACAGGGAAGTGAGCCGTTTCCTAATATGCTTGAAGGTCTATGGAGACCAGCGATGGGCCTCTGGGCCTGGTCCCGTTGACTTCACGCACAGACGTTTGTCGATGCAGAGCACATGTCTCTGACCATTTCTGACTCTACCTTATGGTAATTCGGAAGCTTCTTCAGGCATAAGCCCTCCGAGCATTTCCATGACAGGTCATAACATGGGATAAAAGCAGGCTTTCTCAGACATGCACAGAGGGAAGTCATCTTAACCAGAGGTGAATACTAAGGCTGCTTTAAAATACTTGAACAATCTAGCATTGAACCCCATCGTGTTGACTGTAGAAGCCATTTTCGTAACTCGCAGGTGCTGATGATACTACTGAGAAACAGAAAAATTCACATCGCCCAGCTGCCTCTGGGAAGTTTCTCATAAAACATAAACTCCCACCTGAAGAAAATGAGTCACTGTCTCTGTGTGAAAACAGACATTTCTCCTGAAAATAACAGTTTGCGTGGGCATGGAAACGTTTCACCTCTGTGAGAGAGAAATGCTCAAAAGTCAAGAAAATGTACCACACGTTCCTTCAATCTGCTTTCTAAGCCGAGGTTTGCCTTTTGCCAGTTAAGGGGAGAGGGAGTGCTGGTTTCGCAGCGTGTCCAGACACGGGGAATTCACTTCCGCAAGGCTTCAGTAGCCAGGTGTGTGCGTGTGTGAATGTGTGTGGGTGTGCGTTTGCGTGAGGGAGCGTGTGCACACACGCGAGAGAGTATGATGGTGTTTGTGTGTAACTGTGTGCATGCAAACGAGTGCACGTACCTGTACACTACGTGTGTGTGTGTGTGTGTGTGTGATGCTCTCCAGCTTCTGCAGAGGAAGGAGCCCGTCGTCCTAAAGTCAAATGCTTCGTAAGAGCCCGTGTGCAGACGAAACCCCGGGAAAAACGAAGAGGCAGTTAGTTTCCTGCAAATGGCCTGTGGGTGAGACAGCTCTTGCCTCCTGTGGGGGTTTTCCTTGACCATCACAGGGCCGGAGGGCCACACGGGTCATTGTTAGAGAAGCTGCATACCCTTCTGTCTATTGGGTGTCCCTGAACAGGGCCCTTAATGACATCACACTGCTTCCCAGGCGGCCTTGCATCTGCATCGCCTTTGCTGGTCGTGTGGCCCCAGGAGAGCTGTGTGAGAGCAAGAGCCCTTTCTCGTGGTTTCTTCTCATCTCTGCTTCATCCTCCTCTGGTGCAACACAGACACTTGAAGTGGACCTGGCTGTTTCTATTGTCAGGGTGCTGAGGCCTGGGGTCCCGGTGAGAACACAGCCTGAAGCACCCTTGGGGGCACGTGCGGTCACAACTGAAACGCGCGGGGTGGGAAAGGGCGGCTGCTGGTGTGGACGGAGCCCGCGGAGAGGCCAGGGCGGCTTCTGGGGGACTTCAATTTTGAGACGGGACTGAGATGGAGCTTTCTCCTGGAGGAGAAATGAGTCCAGAGAGGAATTTGAGACAAGAAAAAGTGTGACGCAGTGTATGGCAATGAGGAAGGGGTTGGCTTGTCTTGGAAGCAATTGCTTGCCTCTGCCACGTACGTGTCCCCAAGAAGCGTGTTGGTCTGACTCTCTCTTGCTGTCTCTCCGTCCGTCTGCTTGGGCTGCCCTAACCCAATGCCACGCACTGAGTGGCTCCAACAATAGAAATTGATTTCTCATGACTCTGGAGCCCAGGAAGTCCAAGAGCAAGGGCCCAGCTGGCTGGGTTCTTCGGGAGAGCTCTCCTCGGGGCTTGCAGATGGCCACCTTCTCGCCGGGTCTCACGTGGGGTGGGGAGGAGCCACAGAAAGTAGGCTCTGGTCTCCATTTCTCTTCTCCTCAGGAGTCTAATGTGTCATGGGGGCCCCGCCCTCATGACCTCATCTAATCCTAAGTACCTCCCAGATGTGCTGCCTCCAGAGAGTGTCCCGCTGGGGAGCAGGGCTTCCGGGGAGAGTTTTTTTAAATCTTTATTCATCTTTGAGATAGAGAGAGCATGAGAGAGGGGAGGTGAGGAGAGAGAGAGGGGGAGAGAGGATCCAAAGTGGGCTCTGTGCTGACAGCAGAGAGCCAGACGTGGGGCTCAACCTCACAAACGGTGAGATCGCGACCTGAGCCAATGTCGGTCACTCAACTGACCCACCCAAGCATCCAATCAAGGTGGGAGTTTTAAGGGGACACAGTCCTGTGTCCTACATATGATCTCTCAAGTCGTCAACCTGTCCGTGCACATCCAGGCTGTTCGTGAAGGGTAAACACAGACTTGTAATTCTTATTCTATGGACAGTAAGGAACCAGTTTCAATCTCTATACAGAATGAGAAAGAACCCCATGGACAGAGATGTATTTTATAAAACTCAGTGCACAGGAGGTGATGAGGGTCCGACGGGAGCCAGCCGAGATCTGGACAGGGGAGGGTGGAGTGAGGGAACACTGCAGACATCAAATGATCAAGTTTCACTCATTAGCTGAATGTGAGTGTACAGGAAGACTGAACAGGCGTGCGTAATTCTAGATATTGTAACCATGTGCCCGGCGATGTCAGCAGCCCAGGAACCAAACACTGATGGGAATGTGAAATATTCAGAGGGGGAGGAAAGTGCAGGACTGTGGGCATCGCAGTGTGGACCAGCGCTCGTGGCTCGTGAAAGAGCATGGGATTTGAAGTCAGGTGGGCTTTGCTACAAACACAGGCTTTCTTGTTCTTCCAGAGACCCCGAGCCCTTTGCTGCAAAACCAGGGTACTTGGGTGCTTCTTACAACAACAGTAAGAATTAACATATATAGCTTATATCGTTTATAAATTATGCTTGAATAAAAGGTAAATGTGCCTGGTGTATAATAAGCATTCAACTAGTACCAGCTATGAGTATGTAACTCCCCCCCCCCCATCATGGTAAATACATTGACAGGTAACAGGTGTACAGCTTTTGCTGAGTGAAAGGTGTGTTCTCAGTCCTTTCCAAACAGCAGCGTAACATTCTCCGAGTAAGATTGTACGATCAGTACTTTTATCTCGCACATGAGCAAAGGGGAGATGCAAGAATCCAGCAAACGAGGCAGCAGGAGGAAAGTCACCAAGGGGGCGATGACGCAGAAGCCAAGAAGAAAACCGGAGGGGGGAAGGAGGGATTCGCTGTGTGTGCAGGCAGGTCGCCGCCCAGGACGAGGAGGACGAGGAGGATAGAGGCCGGGACGGCGCTGGGCTGTGTGTCAGGTCAAGACGAAGGAAAGGCAGGCCGCAGGGTGAGCCCACCTGGCCTCACGTGTTACCACTGTGTCTTTAACCGACATAAAAAAATAGAAATAAAAATGACTTCACCTAAGGCAGGTATCGAATTCCTCATTTGGTGTCTGCGGAAGACGTTCTGTTACCAAGGAACAGAGCCGTTGTCTGCCTCGCATGCCAAAGCTGCTGCTTTCAAAATAGTTCCTGGATTGTGCCTTGACAAACATTGCTTACATTTTCTTCTTTATGGGTAGTTCGGTCGAGTCTTATTTACCCGACACGTCCTAGAGCGACGGGCTTTGAGTGTCACAGCAGGGCTCTCTCTGTCCTGGTTTGTATGACGCTGGCTCTGTGAAAAAAGCACCAGGAGGTCGACCAGATGCCCAAGAGGTCCTTAGTGAAGACGATGGACCATGTGTCTATTGAGACACAAGGAGAGATGGTAGTTCTGATTCCGCCAGGATTCACCCGTTATTCACGCCCAGCCTCCGGAAAAGTTCTGTGGACGAGTTGACAGGGGGCATTTCCTTGGAAGAGTCTGCGGTGGGCTCTTGGTTACTTTCTTTTGATTTAAGGACTCGTGTTTGGCTCACGCTGGTGTGGGAAGGTGGAATGAAGAGTGTAGCCCTGTAAGGGAGCCGCACTTCCTCCAGAGATGCATGTTTTCCAGAAGTTGTAGGTGGACTCCATGGAAAGACCTGCTTGTTGGTACCACGTGAGAGGGCACGGAGGTAGAAAAGTCAAAGCTCACGAGAGGGGAGTCCTAGGCCGGAAAGCAGCATCGTCCAACCTGCACGAGGGGGTAACCTCATCGTGTTACTTCCATTGTGCTGGAATCTTTGTGTCTGCGGTGGGCAAGGAAAACCACGTGTCTTCCAGTGCAGGGTGGTGTTGGCACTCGGGAGAGCTGGCTGTACGCACCTCTTCTCTCTCTTGTATTTGGTGATGCTGCCTTGGCAATAACGGGTGAATCCTGGCTGGAGCATCTACAGCATGGAGGTCAGTAAGCACCACTGATCAAGTCCTTCTCTATTCTTTGGAAGGCTGGTCATTAGACATTACCAGCATACCGCTGCGTTAGGCTCATCTGTCCTTCACCCTGGCCTTGAAGGGATCCAGGAAAACCACTCGTAAGTTGGGGAGGATGGACTTAGATTTATGGACTCATTATGTCCGATTCAACGGGACGGACCCTAGGAGTGCCCTGAAAGATAGCAGATCTGATGGAGTTTCTTCAGGGGAAGGAAGATAGGAAAGTTCAGTGAGGATGGCGAACAAAAAGTGAGTGCATTTCAGATTTTTAGATCTTAAATACATCTTTTTAAACTGGTTACAACTTGGGGCGCCTGGGTGGCTCAGTCGGTTGAGCGTCCGACTTCAACTCAGGTCATGATCTCGCGGTCCATGAGTTTGAGCCCCGCATTGGGCTCTGGGCTGACAGCTCAGAGCCTGGAGCCTGTTTCAGATTCTGTGTCTCCCTCTCTCTCTGCTCCTCCTCTGCTCACGCTCTGTCTCTCTCTGTCTCAAAAATGAATAAACGTTAAAAAAAAATAAAAAATAAATAAACTGGCTACATCTTGATGGGGTTTTCCTATGGCGATGGAATCAGACCAGTTCTGGTGTTTTTGTGATTTAGAGATTACCTTATTAAGTAGCAGTTTACATATCAGAGGACTAGTCTTCTCCTGAGCTACTGTGAAAGAAATACTCTGTAGCTCTCCTTTGAAGTCTCAAAACAATCATTTCTCTAGGAGTCTGTGGTTTAAAAGCCTTACAATTAGAGAAACCTTAAAATAGTAATATTCACATGCAAACTGAGGCTTCTGTGTTTCATCAACGACAACAGTTAAAAACCAGGGCAAAACAGATAAGGAGTTAGGCTTTGTATGTGGAAAAATTCAAAGGAATCCCACTCTGGTCCTGACCATGAGAAAAGTCTGAAAATCTACACATGTTCAGCCAATGTGCTGAATTGTGAAGACTGACAAGGCTTTCCAGAAGAGAAGGAACACAAGAACGGTTTTACCTTTGGCAGCAGGTGGGAGAAAGAGGTGGCTGTTGTGAAAGTAGGTAAGAAGAAAGCAGATAAAATTTTAACACGTTCTTAAACGCCAGGTGTGGGCTAGACAACAGCCTAGAAACCAGGAGGGACGCTCCCGCAGGCAGGAGAGAAGTTCAAACGGTCCCATTTCTCCCTCGGGCTGCTCTGCTAGGCGCTCGCGAGGAAGAGTGGGGACAGGGCTGAAAACTGGGGTGGGTCCTCCCTGGACGGTGCAGACATCCCAGTGATGACCGACTGCTTCCAGGGCCAGTGAAGAAAGCTCACCCGCTTCCCCACACCCTTCTCTATCTGGAGTCAAAACTTTGAGGTGAGGGGCAGGGAACCCTCCACCCTCCAGCCCAGGCAAAGATCCAGTGCTTCTGGAAGAGGAAGAGTAGAAGCAAAGAGTAGAAGCAAAATGCATCTGCAGCTGTAAGAGGGCAGTAGAAACCCTCCTGCCCGTGGACCTAAGTGAGACTCACTGAGTATGGGAGAAGATCAAAACTGAAAGGCTGCCGTCCCTGGGGGAGGAAGGAGGAAACTCTCTTAGGCCCAAGGCCATGCCCAACGCAAGCAGGTGCTGGTGCCGTCCAAGAGCCTCCAGAGATACAAGGCAGAGTGTAAATGCCACAGAGGCGAGGCCCCAGAAATGCTGAGAAGGCTCAGCTCCCAACGCCTGAGCACACAGGGCTTGCCCAAGACCGAAAATGGATCAGCGGGGTCTTCTGAAAGCAGGACTTCGGGGACAAACCCTCTGTCACTTGAGGCCCGAGGCCAAGCACAAATTAGCAGCAAGTGCTGTCGCAGAAGTCTGGAGCTTGCAGACAACAGGAGCGATTGGCTGCAGACAATAGTAGCAAACAGCGGAGCCCAGGCCTGACTCAACGGACCACACTGAATCTAACTTCCAGCCCGGTGGCCTTTAAGCAGAAGAGACGTGCCAGTTTTTGTATATAAATGAAACTGACCTCAGTCTCTATCATTTTATTCTATACATTCAAAAAAGAAATCTTACGTTCGATTAATGAAAAACACAGTAAAAGCAAAGATGATTAAAAAAAAAAAAGATCAAGAATCAAGAGATAAAGCAATCAACAGAACAAGATTTGGAGAAGACGTCAAGGTTAGAGCCATCACACAGGCGCTGTGAAATCACTACATTTATGTTGAAAAAGACATATGGAAAAAGTACACAGTTCAGCTTGTATGGATAGATGGGGAATTTCCCAAAGAGTCGGAAACCATAAAAAAGAATCAGATAGAGGGTCACCTATGTGGCTCAGTCAGATAAGTGTCTGACTCTTGGTTTTATCTCAGGTCATGATCTCATCGTTCGTGAGTTTGAGCCCTGCATCCGGCTCTGTGCTGCCAGTTGTGGGGCCTGCTTGGGATTCCGTGTTTCCCTCTCTCTCTCTCTGCCCCTCCCCCATTTACGCTGTCTCTGTCTGTCTCCAAAATAAGTAAACTTAAAAAGTAAAAAATAAAATAAAAAAGAATCAGATAGAAATGCTACAAATAATAACCACACACACACATACGCACACACAACAACAACAACAGCACACATGCAAAGTCAGGGGAGGAAGAACCTAATCCATGCACTTAACCAGCAGACCGGGCATCTCTAAAGGTAACTGGCAACCTTGAAGTTGAGTTGGGTTAGTAGAAACTTTCAAACTGAGTCACAAAGAAAAATAATATGAAAAATATTAGTACATTCGAGGATGGTGGGCCACCCAAGTGTTGAAGATAATCATAACCGGAGTTCCAGAAAGACAAGAGAGAAAGAAAAGAGAACAGACGGGTTAACAAGTGAAAGGTTTGCAAAATTAGTGAAAGAAATTAAACCACAGATGCAGGAAGCTCAGAACCACCATGCACCACGGAAAGTCAAACTCTGCACGTAGTGACGCCAGAGGAAAGCTGCAGGAAACCAAGGATAAAAAGGCAGAGCACAGAGGAGTAAAGAGAAGTCAGAGCGGTCCCCTACTCAGAAATGGTGGGTGGCCAAAGGGATGGAACTGCCTCCTAAAAGTATTCAAAGGGGGGAAACCAGTTAACTCAGAAATCTGGATTAAATATTAAAGTGAAATATAAACTATTTGTGAGAAAAACCCACCTTGAAATAATCTACTGCCAGTAGACATACATGTTAAGAAATGTTAAGAAAATTCTTCAGGCAGAGGATCATGATGATAGATGGAAATGCGGAACTTAAGAGCAATGACGATCATTGGAAACCATAAAAATGAAGGTGTACATAAGATATCATTTGTATTATTCTTAAGGACTTCCAAAGATAACTGTTTAAAGGAAAATCATAACAATGGATTGTAGAGGTTACGACCTATGTAGGAAGAAAATGTACGAAAGCCATAGTGGTAAGGGGCAGGAGGAGAAAATGGAAGTGAGTTGGGGGGACGCTCTTATCCTCTGTGTAACGTGGGATAGTATTTGAAGTCAGACAATGGCATGTTGAGAGGTATCTTGTAGACCCTGGATCAGCCACCAGAGATAACAGGAAATCATAAATCTTTTAAATCAATAATTAAGAATAAAGGGGAAGAATAGGTAACAAAGAATGGATAGGGAAATACAACAGACTTAGCAAAATGGTACCTTTTATTCCAACCATATTAATAATCCCACTGATAATAATTCATAATTATTAATAATAACTGACCCATCAATTTTACTCCTCAGTATTTCCCCAGGAGAAAAGAAAACTTACATGCACACAAAGACCTTTCCATGAGTGTGTTCAGGGTGATTGAGAGGCTCTGTCTTCATTGTGATGGTTGTGAATCAGACAACTGTGTGCCTTTGCCCATGTTTCAAACTTGATCTTTAGAGGGGACTACGTAACAAGTGTAAAATATACTACGTTAAACCTCACTTAGGGGCGCCTGGGTGGCTCAGTCGGTTAAGCGGCCAACTTCAGCTTAGGTCATGATCTCGCGGTCCGTGAGTTCGAGCCCCGTGTCGAGCCTGGAGCCTGCTTCAGATTCTGTGTCTCCCTCTCTCTCTGCCCCTCACCTGTTCATGCTCTGTCTCTCTCTCTCTGTCTCAAAAATAAATAAAGGTTAAAAAAAATTAAAAAAAAATAAACCTCACTTAAAAATCTCAAACAGAGGGGCACCTGGGTGGCTCAGTTGGCTGAGTGTCTGACTTCACCTCAGGTCATGATCTCCCAGTTCGTGGGTTCAAGCCCCACATCTCAAGCCCTGCATCAGGCTCTGTGCTGATGGCTGAGAGCCTGTAGCCTGCTTCGGGTTCTGTGTCTCCCTCTCTCCCTGCCCCTTCCCCACTCATGCTCTGTCTCTCTCTGTCTCTCAAAAATGAATAAACGTTAAAAAAATTTTTTAAAAAATCTCAAATAGGTAAAAGTGTTACTCTAAAAGCTATGAACAAAACCAAACACCAAAAAAGCAAACATTTTTGTTAATTACAACAGTATAATTTTATGTTGGTTTTCATTTACTCAAGATTTGTCTGTGTTTGTGTATGTTTATGAGGAAATGCTGTAATTTTAAAATGAACGATACAGAAATAAAATATTGACTATTCCCTGGAAGTCATGAATTTGCCATTAAAGAAAAGCCATGCTATTATTGGGATGAGTGAAGGAATTTAAAAAAATGTGACAACATTGTGACAATTTAAAATTTTTAAAAATGTTTATTTTTGAGAGAGAGGGAGGGAGGGAAGGAAGGGCAGAGAGAGGGAGACACAGAATCTGAAGGAGGCTCCAGGCTCTGAGCTGTCAGCACAGAGCCCTTTGGGGGGCTCGAACTCATGAACTGAGAGATCATGACCTGAGCCGAAGTCGGACGCTCACCTGATTGAGCCACGAGGCGCCCCAAATTTGTGCCAATTTAAAATACTTTTATACTTTCTCAAACTCTATAATCAATTTTTGCTTTAAAATGAGTAAAATCTAGATACATCTCTTTCATGCGCCTGTTCTCTGCTTCTCCCCGTGAAGCTATTACTACATCAATGCGTTTTAAAATTGATGGCATTTTAGAAATGAAGAAACTAGGTAGCAGTTCAAGAGTAAAATGCTGCATATGAGATCCTTTAAGTGCCCTTTGAATTAATCAACCACTCTTGGAAATGCAGAACAACTTTAGAAATGCGTTGCTGTATGTGCGGGGTTTTGGGTTTTCACGACCAATTCTTCCTCTGTCTTCTTTTGTGTGTCATTGTCTCCCTCCCCCGCCCCGAGTACCATAAGCCTCTAAGACCTATAGATTGAGTCCACTCGCCTTCATTTCATAAAACAACCGGGTCAAATTCTAAAAATACTCTCAAGTAGTCCCATTTGGTGGGACCTGGCCGGTCCCACATCAGATTCCTGTGGAGTCGACCTGACTATATGCTCTTGCTTCATTTGACAACATAAATCATAACTAATGTTGGAAAGCCCACTGAAACCACTCTGGAAACACTCAGAGAAGGGATCGTTTCAGTGCTCTCGCTTTTGGGAATTGAAATTGACCCGTGTGTGTCATCGTTAACAGCCCAAACTTTCAGAACCTTGGGGCCGGAGTGTATTTCAGGCTGCTCTCACCAAACCTCGCAACTGGCAGTAAATTTCTGCACGTAGAGGAGTCTCGTTTCTCCTTTCAAACATCAACAGATTTTATATTGCATCCTGAAGAGGCATTAGAGTAGGGGAACAAGGTCTATTTTACGGAGGAGATGAGATACTTTTAATATCAGCAGTAGAAAATAACCCTGGTTACAGAGGATCGAGTCTGGAAACCGTCTCTTTAAAACTTATGATTGACTCTAGAGTTAAGATTTGGGGAGTATGTCCTAAGGAGGTGAGCGTAACTCCATAAATGTGGGCCATTCGCAGTGATTTCTTTCCAACATGTGCGGCAGGAAAAAGAGGAAAAGCAGACTTACAAGTGGCGAAACGGACCCCCTGGTCTCCGCCAGGTGAGAAAGGTCAACGTGGACAGTGAGGAACCACGCTGAGAGTGCGTACCCTTGAGACGATGCGATGAGAATGACTTTCACCTCTGTGATCTTCCTCTTCTAAACCCAAACCCCTATCTAATATTGAGAAAACATCAGAGAAACCAATCGGAGGGGCCTCTTATAAAATATTTGATGAGTACCTCTCAAAACTGTCACGAATATCACAGACGAATCTGAGAACCCGGCATTAACCAAGAACAGCTTCAGGAGACACGAAAAATAAATGTAATTTGACGTCTGGATGGGGCCGTGGGACAGGAAAGGACATTAGATGAAACTAAGGAAATCTGTATAAAGTGTGGTTTCTAATGAATAATAATATTCCAATACTGGTTCATTAATGGTGACAAATGTACGTTTGTGTAAGATGTTCCTCCTAGGGGAAACTGAGTGTGGGGTAATAAAAAATCTCCGTACTTTCGTAATTTGCTGGGAATCGAACATTGTTCTAAAATGTAAATTTTATTAAAAAACGTTGAAGATACAGCCGTATGAAGTGTAACACTCCATTCCATTTCGGACAATGCTGCTGTCTGAGCATTCAGCAACCTCATTTATTAAATGGAGAGTTTTATTCTTATGTATCTTTAACCTCATTCGGTATTTTTTCACCCTCTCTTATATTTACTTGCAGACTCCGTGTTTCCCATTAGTTGCTGGCTTACAAATATACACATGTTATACTTTGTAATTAATGCAATCATTTGAGATAGCATCAATGTGCTTCCCTGTTGATATGAACACTACCAGCTAGCTTCTAAAAAGAGCTTCTGTCTTCTTCAAAAGGAACAAATAGCCACCAAAAGAATATTGGTCTTGGGTTACTGGATATCATTTTTTTTTAATAAGCAAGTCATTTCACATAAAGAATTTTATAGATGGAGAACTTGGGCCACTGTCTGCAATCTTTTGCTTCGTTTATTATTTTTAATATGGGGCACTTCTTACTCAGCATAAAGTAACTGGAGTGGTTACAGATTCAGTGGAAATTTGAGTATTTTTTAATGATACTTGATGTGCAGAAAGTATTTAGAGCAGAAACCACTGGCTTGTTCTTCCTGAGTGTCAAGAATCTTTTGCATCCTATTTGGAGATAAATTCCTTTGCCCTGGTCTTCAGGGTACCGTGTGATGCGCTGGGGCATTATCTTAACATACGCTGCCCAAATTTCTTGAAGGAATAAACTCGAAGTAAAAGAAAAAACAACAAACAAAAACAAAAACGAAAACCAATTTCCTCTTATACAAAGATCAGAATAAGGTGGCAATTTTCAATTAGTATTAGAGGTAAGCAGTTTTAATGACAGTTTGTATCAAATGAGTAGTGGTTCAACAGTAGTTTGGTGGCATTTGAGTGGACTTGTATTTGACATTGACAAGAAAATGCATCAGCAAATGTGCAAGTCTGTGGCGGGGGACAATGACCTTCACTAGTGGGAGAGTCCTTCTCTCTTGAGTGCGATTAGCAAGAACATTTTTCTCACCCATACAACAACAACAACAACAACAACAGCACAACACTGGATAACTGCAAATTAAAACTTTTCCCGAGTTCATGAGAAATCTGAAGTCACAGAAAAAACAACTAATTTCAAATCTGGAGAGAGACGGTTCCTATAGGGAGAAATGGATCCCAAATATTTGCTTACCTGGACAGGTGTCACCGAAATAAGTTGGTCAGAAATTCTTTTTTTTCAAATGCTTATCTATTTTTGAAGGAAGGAGAGACAGAGCGTGAGTGGGGGAAGGGCAGAGAGAGAGGGAGACACAGAATCTGAAGCAGGTTTCAGGCTCTGAGCTGTCAGCCTAGAGCCCGACTTCGGGCTTGAAATCACAAACCGCGAGATCATGACCTGAGCTGAAGTCGGTCACTTAACCGACTGAGCCACCCAGGCACCCCAGAAATTCTTAATGAGTTGCCAAAAGCTGAGTATGGGCTAGCCTGAGAAGGTGAAAATCCTTCAGGTCACAGACATGGGACCGCGTGCACACTCTTGTAGGCTTTTCCTCAGAAGCCTCGGCAAGCACTCACGGAGTACGTCAGGGAGAATCCTGAGAACATTCCCCGCTGGTGCCTACTGGGCAAGGGAATGGCACTCTCATAGGTATTCTGCTCAGACCTATCTCCCCTTCCTCTCAAGGAACAAAAGCTCTAATCTGCAGGGGAAAGGCCATGAAGCTGTTGACTGAGAGCCCTGGTGGGAATCCCACTGATGAAAAGGGAAGAGAAAAACCAAAGCTCTATGTCTAGTATGGGGAATGCACTTGGGAGGCCCGCCATTGAACCTGGAGGCTACTATCTTGTCCAAATCACACCTGCGGACCCAGAACTGGGGTGCCTGCCTACGATCAAGGCTCCGTCAGAACACTGCTGTTGGAACCCACAGCCACATTCATTCTCTCAGAGCTCTGGAACTCAGAGTCTGGAATCAAGATGTGGGTAGTGCTGTGCTCCTTCTGGAGATGCTAGAGATTTTCCAACTTCATTCCTTGCTTGTGGACTGTCCCCCACGAAACCTTCATCTCTTCTTTCCATCACTCCACCCCTTGTCTCTACCCAACCCCCCTCTGCCTCCCTCTTGTAAGGACACATGTGGTTATGTTTAGGGAATACCCAGATAACGCAGGGTAATGACCCCATCTCGTGATCCTTAGTTTAGTCACTTTGGTGGGTCCTTTCTGCCATGTCACATTCGAGAATGCCAGTCTCGGGTTCTGGGGATGAGGACACTCACGTCTTTCGGGGGGATGGTTATTCAGCCTCAACACCATCGCTTCAAAGAGTTGCTCCTTTTTATTTGGGTGTTCGTTTGCTTGTTTTCTCCACATCTATAACGCTATGTGCTGACATTTCTCTTTTTAAACATCTCTCTAACGGAAACACTGTCATCCAAGAACCATTAGCATTCTCCTACGTTCTGCTCACCCGCTCTCAGAAAATTCTCTTACGGGTCTCCTCCTCCTGTTTGTAAGGAATTCCTGACCTCTTCTGGTGAGGATATTCAGAATCATCTCTTTAAGTCTTCTGGGTTTTACCTCCAAAAAAAAAACAAACAGAAAGAAAGAAAAAGATGGAAGGAAGAGGGGGAGGAAGGAAGGAAGGAAGGAAGGAAGAAAGGACTTGACTTCAAGCACTTTGTCTTTTCTGCCTGCCTTAAACATTTGCTGAGACAAAGAAGCATATTGTCTGACCATCTGCTTGAAATGGGAGGGAGAGAAAAATAGGCAGAAAAGACTCAAACAACTCACTGCCGTTGGAAGCAACAGATCTGAGTTTAAATCTGGGTTCTGCCCCGACGGACTGCTTTGCGGCCTTGGGTATAAGGCAGAGATGGCCATACGTACCTCACAAGCCTGTTAAGAAATGATCAACGAACTTGAACACGCCATGCAAACAGGAATCACGCTTTTATGTGGTTAGAAGCAGAACCACCATTCAGTTCCTCATCCATTTCTCTGGTCCCTTTCTTTTGCCGGTTGTTCTTGACCTGTGGTGTAGACAACTGGAACACAGTGCATGGAAAATGTATGTTTTCCCCTCTTTAACACTGAGGGGAACACACAGTTCCAAAGCCATTTTTTAATTTTTGTGAAACCGCGGTGGACTGACCTGTGCGAGGTTATTTTGCTGCAGAGCTATGTGAGACTAACCTCAATGAGGCAATTGATTTTTTCATCGTTCCTTATGAAGCCCGTTAGGCAGCTTTCGGTGGAGAGTCCATTACTGCATGGAGAGCCATTGGCCCTTTTTATGACCGGCAATATAAGAAGGCTCATTAGCTCTCAGCACCTACACAACGCAGCGAGCCAGGGCGGAAGGCCCAGGGCAGATGCCGGGCAGAGTCTTTCTTTTTTCCCCGTGCTTATTACCACCTTTTAATGGACAGTAAATCACCACCTTCACTTGTCTGCCATGGGCTCCTTTCCCAAGGAACCGACACACACAAAGGGCCTGTGCGACCCGTGCTTTCGCTTCTCAGTGTGGTTATTAAAAGTTCACAGTGGCAAAGGCAAGAAATGGTTTGGAGAACGTGGAAGAAGCTAGGTTTGGGCTTCCCTCCTCCGTGGCCCGGACACATAACCCGAAGTGGCCAGTGAGTTTTTGTTCATTGAGTTAGTTAGATATTTTCCAACGTACGTGCACCTGTTCCTTCGACTTCAACTGATACTCTCCTAAACACAAGATACCTGGGGGGAGGCATTGAAATGCAGAAGCATTACCAGAGGGCAAAATTCAAAGCTGCGAAGCTGGTTTTCTTCTGAACCCGCCAGCCAAATTTGGGGGGAAGTGCAATTAAAGTTCACGGGTGACAGGGGAGCTCTGGTCCCTAAGTAGGTGAGGTCACAAAAAGCTAAGATGGATTTGAGACGGCCTTCAAACCCCAGGGTCTCTGACTTCTTGACTTGTGTTGTGTGGTTCAGTGTTTTATCCACTTTTAAACTCTAATCATCTCCTTAGTGCGTATGGAATATATCTTCTTCGGAAAGATATAATATGCAGGATGATAAGAAACTTACGAGATTCTCTCCTCTGTGCTGTACAAGTTTCCAGTATTTCTGTGCATATATTTAGCCACGTGTAAGAATTTTGCTCACCATGACGCTAGGAACAGTGTTTCTGACTGACGAATACAATCAGCCACTGTTTTCAGGGCGCGCCTATAGTGAAACTGCACGGATTCACTCCGAAATCCTTAATAAGTGTACTGTTGCCCTCAGCATTGTTTCCTGCTCCCCCCCTCCTCCCCTTTTTCTATTCAAATATGAATGCAAGAAACACCCATGAAGCAGGCCCTATGGTGTCGTATTCTAGCACCGATTTGTGTAGACTCTGGGTTTAAACGCCTGCTCTGGAGTCTGGGTAGATAGCTGTGAGAACTCCGACGTGTTTCTGCACGGCGCTAGTTCATTCGTGTGCAGATGGGAACGAAACTCAGCAGGGGTTTGTGGGGAGGAATTTCAACCCCATTTGTGGTCCTGTCCTTGGAATGCAGTGAATGCACTATAGTGGTGGCCATTCTGCATCAGTTCAAAATGTAAATATCTTCCTGTCTATTTCTCTGGGCTACATCCTTAGAAGCAGAACCCCTGTTTTCCTAGGAGGAGTCTTACTTTTGAAAACCATCCGAAGAGATACGTGTGCTATTAGGCTGTCCTCCACAAAGCTTGTGCCATTTGACATCATAAACAGTGTGCTTAAGGTGCTGATTTTCACTTACATTAGGTGAACATTAGGTGTTTCCACCGATAAAAAGAATTTCATAGAAGATCATCTCATTATTAATTTCCATGTCTTTGGCTACCAGTGAGGTTGCACTTTTATTTTGAATATGACCTATGTGTTTACTCATCCTCTGTATTTCTTTTTCAGTGGTTTGTTATTTAAGCCTTCACTTTTTTTTTTTTTTTATCGATAACACCTTCTCTGGGTAGTGAATTGTAACTCTTTTTGTGACATAGTGGCAAATAACTTTTTTTTCGGGTTGTCACTCAACTTTTTATCCTTTCCCTGTTTGCTTTTTTCCCCCCCAAAGTTTATTTATTTATTTTGAGAAGGACAGAGACAGTGGGAGTGGGGGACAGGCGGAGAGAGAGAGGGAGAGAGAGAGAATCGCAAGCAGGCTCTGCACTGTCAGGGCAGAGCCCCACGTGGGGCTGGAACCTACAAAACTGGGAGATCACGACCTGAGCTGAAACCCAGAGTCAGACGCTTAACCGTCTGAGCAACCCAGGCGCCCCGCCCTCATTTCCTGCACACAGCCATACAGGTTCTAAAATTAATTTGTGTCAGCAAATCTACTAGGCTTTTTCTCTAATATTTCTGCCTGGGGAGGGGGGGGTGGTCATAATCCCCCATGCTCTAGTAGGAATCAGAATGCACTCAGATTTGCTGGTTTGGCCTTCTGTATTTATTTAAAATTGCCGGGAAACACCTTTTTTTGTGAAAAGATTTCAAAAATGTTATACACTTAAACCAACTGTGCTAAATACTGATGTGAGCAGCCAAAGATTTGTGTAGTTTTAGGGGTCAGCTACGAATGAGAACGTTCACACTTATCAGCCTAAAATATCGTGGTGGTCACTTCTGACGCGGAGATCACCTGCCTTCATTACGGATTACGCTAAATCAAACATCTCCAAGCATCTGGTCATGCACATATTAGATTTTGCCTAGATGGCGCCATCGTTTCTGGCTGAGCCCAGCTTGTCAGGTTTCCTGTGAATTTTGGAAGATCTCTGCTGTTTTTAATAAGCTCTTTTATTGTTTAAGATAAACAAACAAAAGGCATAAATGGACAGATACGTGAATAGACATAAAATAGTGGGCTAAAAATAACCAGAGATCTAGAATATCCAAACAGATGAACAGACTTTGTCATATATCTATCATCTGTAGAAGTAAGTTTACACATTCACCATTTACACACAAGTAAAGAACATGTGTTATTTTTAAAAGCACATGAAATATCTAGCAAGGATAAAAGACACAGGACCCAAAACCCCCAAATGAAGATCGGAAAGAGGATGTGACCACAGACGGCCTCGGCACGAAAAAGACCTTAAGACGATATTACGTGCAATTACATCAATTTGAAAGCTTAAAAGATGTGGACAAATTCGCCGATCTGGCTGGCTTTACTGGTAAAGTTTTATCTTCCCTGACGCCGTAATTACTAGGAAAATGAAAGCGAGCTCTGGCATTTAAATGGCCTCTGCGCTGCGCGTCTCGGCACCGTGATAGTGACAGCCTTCTGGAGCTTTCCTTGGTCTGTAGAAATTTTGAAGTTTTCATTATTCTTGTTTCCTCTTACGGTGTGAGCCCTTATTCCGTTTTCTCCGTGTCAGAAGAGGATTCCAGTTCAGAGGACGCACCTCGGGACAGCAATTGATGTCACGACTTGAAATCGATGCGTCTGATCATACAATGTGAGCCCCAAATCCAAGAAATAAAGGTTTTAAGGTACATGCGTATAAACCACTGAAGGACAAATTTCTTCTCCGTGGGAGAATACCACATCCCGGTCCCTTCGTGGTCACTGGCTCCTGTCGTCTCCGTTCGGCACTGTCGAGGTGGTTAAAAGGTACGCTCACAGATGTGCCCCATAAGAGAGGCTGTGATCCACAGGCACTTTATAAAGCTGGTTATGGAAACCATGGGGGGTGCCACTATGGAACTCAGGGAGCAGCAGGTTTTGATTTGCAACCGAACTGCTGTCTTCTCTTCTGGGATTTTCTCTTTCTCTCCCTCCTGTGATTCAATTGCGCTCATCACCTGTGTGACACGCCATAACGATTGTATCCTTTAAGATGATTCCTTTTCATGAGGCACAATGCAGTTGTGTGGTGACATTTGGAGCCACACTGGGTCTACCTTGCTTCCTTACCTGGAAACCTCTGCTGCGTGGCGTGGACACTTGTCCCCTGGAATGGTGAGGCATCCACACGCAGGTGCTCCGGGTCGCAGGTCACCGCTGTGACGTGGCCTCACACGTCGAAAGAGGCCGAAAGCGGTTGTGATTTACGAAAGGCTGTGACGTGCGAAATTCTTACCTGGTGAGTGCTTTCTCTAAGGCTTTTCTGATCCATACAATCTTAGGGAATTTTCTTTTATTTATTTATTTATTTAATATGAAATTTATTGTCAAATTGGTTTCCATACAACACCCGGTGCTCATCCCAACAGGTGCCCTCCCCAATACCCGTCACCCACCTTCCCCTCCCTCCCACCCGCCATCAACCCTCAGTTTGTCCTAGAGAGGGAGGGAGCCAAAACATAAGAGACTCTTAGGGAATTTTCATATAAGGTCGTGCTGGCTTCCAAAGTTCTCTGGCACCTACCACCAAACCAATCCACCAGCTTGTTTTTGAAACCTAAACAAAATGAATGATTTTCTTAGCTCCTCCTCTCCAATATCTCCAACAGGATCTTCTATCCTTCTGGGAAACATTGGGGAGTAAATGACTAAAATAAAATAAATGTGTTTTTTTTAATGTTTATTTATTTTTGAGAGAGAGAGACAGAGCACAAGTGGGGGAGGGGCGGAGAGAGAAGGAGACACAGAATCCGAAGCAGGCTCCAGGCTCCGAGCTGTCAGCACAGAGCCTGATGCGAGGCTCGAACCCATGAACCATGGGATCATGACCTGAGCCTCAGTCGGAACGACTGAGCCACCCAGGGTGCCCCACAAAATAAAATAAATTTTTTAGTTTCTCATCCCTACTCTTCTCTCTCTGAATGCAAAGAAGCACATGCACACAGAAGTCTGGGTACATAAACACGCACACAATACACGCTGTTTCTGGAGGTATGACCTATGTGAATGTGTGTGTGTTTGATCTGGTGGGAAGGGAAGGACCGTGACCTGCCGACGGCGGGAAGACTGGAAGCAGGCTGACCAGGGCTAACCGTAGGCCTGTGACATATTCGGTGGGCCGGATGGCTACACCCTTGCCTCCCACGGTGTCTGGCCCCCAGGTCACCTTGGGGTCCACAAGACAGATGCTGGAACTCCCACCGTTCTGAGGCACGAAGAAAGAAGCAAGAAAGAAGGACGAACAATGCTGACCAGTTTAGGCAACCTAAGAGCTTTCCCAGACACCTTACTCTATGGCCACAGCTTATATTTTATTGATGTGTCTGCTCCAAAGGGAGATCAGCAAAATATCTAACAAAATATTGAGTGAATTGCGACTCTTATCGATATAGGGGTTCTGTGAGTGAGAAAAAAAAGGGAAAATGAGTCGCAGGCAGCCACTGTTTGTCCACCATCCATACATGCCTGTTGGGTTTTGTATCTGCGTATCACTCACTTAAAACAATAATTAAAAAAAAAAAAACCTGCTGTCATAAGACGGCACAATGAATGACGGTGGAAGAAGACAATAGAATCAAAGAACTAATTCAAGAAGCGGCTCCAACCCAGCGCGTGGGACTGAGCAGCCGCCACCAAGTTGGGGAGCTGGGGAGGGGACGGGCGGGGTCTCTGGGTTCACGGGGAGGTCAGGTTTGAGAGCCCAGGTCCTTCAATCACCAATGTTGGAGAATGGCCTGCTTTCTTGGGGCACATAATGCGTCAGGGGCGTCTCCTCTGAGAGCACATCTAGAATGTCTAGAATGCGTTAACTCTCCTCCCGCCGCCTGGTACATGCCAACCCTCGCTGCACAGGGACCTCTTACCGAAACTGCGCTTTGTCCCTCCCTGTTTTCCTGGAACTAACATTCCATCTAACTCCTAAAAAGAACCTGAGAGATCGTTTTTGAATCCATGAATAATAACAGTCTAAGGATTCCTTAAACTCTAAGGCATGTTGATTTAATAAATATTATATTACTTTTAGCTTAACATTTGTTGCCTAGATTTGACATAAGAAATGTCATGGGGGGCGCCCGGGTGGCTCAGTCGGTTCAGCGTCCAGCCCTGGATCTCCACTCAGGTCATGAGTTCACGTTCTCATGGTTGGTGGGAGGGAGCCCCGCATAGGCTCTGCACTGACAGTGTGGAGACTGCTTGGGATTCTCTCTCTCTCTCTCTCTCTCTCTCCCTCAAAATAAATAAGCAAACTTTATTTTTAAAAATGTCACGCGGGGCACCTGGGTGGCTCAGTCGGTTCAGCGTCTGACTTCAGCTCAGGTCATGATCTCATGGTTTGTGCCCCGCTTCTGGCTCTGTGCTGACAGCTCAGGGCCTGGACCCCGCTTCGGATTCTGCGTCTCCCTCTCTTTGCCCCTTCCCTGCTCACACTCTGTCTCTTGAAAAATGAATAAATACACATTAAAAAGTTAAAAAAATGTCATGCAAGATTGTAACAAGCCATCACACTGATTTTTTTTAAATTATGGTTTTTAAAATCCTATGAATATATTTTAAGACAAAGAAGTCTTAAGAAAAAACAAAGGTACTTAATGCTGTATCTACAAATGATTAAAGAGAATTAAATGAAAACAACACAGGTGTCCAGTTTGAAAAACAAAAGTTTTGGAGTGGAAATCCATTTCCATTCTGGTCTTTGTCCCCAGGGACTGTTGTGGCTTCTCCATATTTTCTTCCTTTAATGTTATTCCAGTTTATCTATCAATCCATACACCTACCCTCCTGCTGTCGCCTGTCTGTCTCTAACATCTATTTACCCTTTCAAACTTACATAAAATATTTACTTTGTTCATTTACTGTTTTTGAAAGAATTTTCTATATTGGCACAGACAGACCCATTTTATTCTTTTTAAACACGCAGTACAAACACTGGATGATATATGTGTAGGTAAAAAGTGGCAAAACGAACAGAACGCTGTGAAATAAAACACAGACTTGTGTGTCATCCTTGAGCAGCGCTTCCCTAGTCTCCCCGAGGTGACCCTAATTTCAGAGGCTCACATCACATATTATTAACCAGTCTCTTTCTGAGTGACACTTGATGGTTTTGCATCGGCTTGCTTTTATAAACTATGATTTAAATGCATGTTCACCTTTTACACTTCACACTTAGGATGTTATCAATAAGTTACATTTCCAATAGAAGTCATATGTTGAAAAGTGCTTATAATGGACATTGCAGTTGACCTAGGCAAACCGTGCTTTCTAAAGTTTGGTCCAATCTACCCGTTCACCTAGCATATTCGGGTATCTTCGAGCAAGCTAAAAAGTAAAAGTAAGGTAGTGGTGGGCGCCTGGGGGGCTCAGTCAGTAAAACATCTGACTCTTGATCTTGGCTCAGGTCATGATCTCACCATTTGTGAGTTCAAGCCCCTCATCGGGCTCTGTGCTGACAGCTCAGAGCCTGGAGCCTGCTTCGGATTCTGTGTCTCCCTCTCTCTGCTCCTCCTCTGCTCATGCTCTCTCTCTCTCTCTTTCTCAAAAATGAATAAATATTAAAAAAAAGTAAAATAGTGGTGCTTATTTGAGATTCCACTGGCTGTTTACATTTATAGGTGAATAAACATTGGTTCAATATTAACTGTACTTACTGAGATGTTTTCATTTATTTCAATGTCTCTTTGGAGGGTTTAATATATTTTCTAATCGGCTATTCCCAGTGTATTAAAAACAATGGCAATAAAATTTTAGAATGTGTCACCTTTCTACTTGCCCTAACTTTTCTAATAGTTTTTGGTTAATTCTCTCTTTGGTTAATATATATATATTATACATATAATATACATTATATATGTATATATACATTATATTATATATTGTATATATGTGTATACACATAATATAATACATATATTATATAAGTATATATGTGTGTGTGTATATATATATATTATATATATAATGTATATATATGTGTATGTGTGTGTGTGTATACATAAACACACACCATAGGAGATAGATGTACATATTAGTTTACATAGATAATTAATATACTAATTTTATATATCGGTAAGTATAAATGCATGTGAGTATGTGTGCATGTGTGTGTCAAACAGAGTTTATGAAGCTATCAAACTGTTTTAATCTTGGTTGTTTGTTTTTTTCTTGTTATTGCTATGTAAGAATTTTCTCAAAACCTTCACAGAATCTATTGTCATATTGCATTTCTTTTTGATCTAGTAGTAAAAGCATCATATTAATCAATTTTCTAAAAATAAAACATTCTTGAATTTCATGAATCCAGCTCATTCAGTCATGATGAGTTAATTTTTTTAAATTTTTTTAACCTTTATTTATTATTGAAAGACAGAGAGAGACAGAGCGTGAGCAGCAGAGGGGCAGAGAGAGAGGGAGACACAGAATCCGAAGCAGGCTCCAGGCTCTGAGCTGTCAGCACAGAGCCCAATGCTGGGCTTGAACCCAAAGTTGGATGAGTTGGATTGACTGAGCCACCCAGGTGCCCCCTCAAATGATTTTTATATGAAACTATCTGGATCTTATTTTTTGAATAAAAATGTATAACTGAATTCTTTTTTAAAATGTTTATTAATTTTGAGAGAGAGAGAGAGAGAGAAAGAGAGAGAGAGAGCACAAGCATTAGTGGGGTAGGGGCAGAGATAGTGAAAGGGAGAGAGAGAGAATCCTAAAGAGGCTTCACACTGTCAGTGCAGAGCCTGACGCAGATCATGACCTGAGCTGAAATCAAGAGTCTGATGCTTAACTGAGCCACCCAGGGACCCCACTGAATTCTTTTCAATGCTTTACATTATTTCTGTTTTGCTTTGAGTTTCTAGTATCTCTTGGAGCAATTTTGATATTTTCTGATAAATTATCTGTCATAGAATTTTTAAATTAAATGTTATAAAATATACACACCTGTTTAAAAAAATTTCCTTTGTGACCATAAATATATTCCCCTTTACTGTTGTGATTTTTGTATTTGTGCTTTCTCCTTTTCAAAAATAATTATCCTTAACTCGTGGTTGATCCATTTCTTGCAGGGTTTTTTTTTTGGTCTGTTTCATTTTTCTTGCTTTTTTTGGTTTTCCCACTTATTCTGATTTCTGTGCTTCAATATTGCTCTTTAAAAATAGAAACACCTCAAAACCTATGCACTGCATGGCAACAACAGCTTAAAAAACCCACTCCCATTTATTTGTACAATAAGTTTAGACTATGAATTTTCCTATGAGTATAGCTTTGGCCATATCCAATAAACTTTAATGTGTAAAGTTTTCATTATCAAATAATAATTTATGTATCTTTAGTCTAAGTATTGCTTACTAAGGTTTTCAAACTTTCAGATAACCACTTTTTGTCTGTTTTTATTATCATTTTACAATTTGTGTTCCCCATGGTCAGAAAACACTATTTATATTCTTTTTACATTTTGGAATTTATTTGGCTTCTCTTTATGATTATATATGTTTACATTTTGATTCAGTGTGGCTTCTCTTTATGATTATATGTATTTATAATTTTGATTCAGTGTTTCATAAACTTGAAAGTGTATTTTATCAAGATATTTTTTTTATTAAATATCTATTAATTTAACCTTATAAATTATGTTCTTTTGATTCTTTACATGTTTTCTTTCTCTTATGTTCTTCCTCTCCCAGGGAATAGAACTGCAATTTACTACAATACCTGAAATGTGTGATTTTTTGAGTTAGATTGCTACTATCTGCTACATAAATGTTTATGCAAAAAACCTCACTGAACATTGTGTCCCTCACTGTCATATAGTGTTCCACTTGATCTCATTTCATACCTTCTGCATGTGGAAAACCCACTGAGCTTTCTTTTTGTAAACACTTTTCCTGGGGATTTTTGACAAACTTTTGTGTTTCACAAATAATAATATTTCATTTCTCAACTCAGTCTTTGTGTCAACTTTGTCTTAATGAGTTTATTCTATATTTATTTACTGATGTAAAGTAGATATTTGGACTTAATTCTGAAATCCCGAATTTGTTGTGTTTTTGATTACCTTACATTGAATTTGATTGTATATTTGAGAAGGCCCAACACACTCCACAATAGGAAACTGGTTTCCCCCATTAGGTCCCCTGGAGCTAGAAACATTAATATTAGCATTTGAAAAACTGATTCTATGCTTGCCCATAGTAATACTTATGTTATATAAATAGGCTTGCTAATTTAACAAGCAATAATTCAACTCCCTAAAATGCATGTACTACCTGGCATTATTAAATAAACTCTGCCTGTGCTTGCTTTTGTATTTGATTCTCATCCATTACATTTAATATTTGGGAAGAAAAAGAGGTCAGTGGAAGTGCTTGGTCATTCTGTCTACATCAGAGCATATTACTAGGCCTATATCAAAAGAGGAAAATCACGTTCTGAAATCGATTTCCCAGATTATTAATGTTATATGGTACTAATCATGCTGTGTACTCCAAAGAAGAAATTATGAGTAATGGCCCCAAATTAGTTACTGAGAGTGGTAACAGAAATGAAAAAAAAAATGTCTGTTTATTCCATAAGTAATTTGTAGTGCTTTTGGCAATTGATAGAAATTTCTTGTTATTAAGCACTAATTAATTTGTCAGCTAGTTTACTTTATGGACTTGCTGGCTGTTCTTTTTTCTCATAAATATTTTATTACTTTGGTTAAGTAATTAAAGTTTCCTAAATGGCTTGTGTTTCGCGGGGCAGCTTATCCGTGAATTACAAGGAACTAGGGGTGAGCCTCTTCCAGAGAATCTATTTTTGAAAACCACAAGCTGCATTGGGCAGCTGGCTCCCTGGTCCACTTCCCTCCACCACCTGGTGCTCAGCGGGCACCTGCCCAGGAAGTCGCCCTCCTGCTGGAGGTGGTTCTGTCTGGGGACACCAACAGGAAAGAAGCTCAGATCATGATCTGAAGTCTTAGTTCCCTCTGCCACTGCACTAGCCTCTTCATGCTGTCCCCGCTGTCCCCATCCCAGCCTGTCTGCCTGTCAACCAGCAGAATAACATCATCTTGTAACCTGATGGTTGTTACTTTCTGGAGACAGTGGTGGCCTCATTCACCTGTAGGACCCTGACTGACTACCAAGGATGAACCCTCCTGGCACCTCCCCTGCCTGCTTTTTTGCTCACACCAGATAGACCTCCGACTCACAATAAGGCTTCTTTCTTCTCCTTTGCAAGTTTTGTTTGTATTTGTGTTTGCTTGTTTAAAAAAATTTTTAACGGGGCACCTGTGTGGCTCTCTCAGTTGAGCCTCAGACTCTTGATTTCCATTCAGGTCTTGATCTCATGGTTGGTGGGATCCAGCCCTGAGTGGGGCTCTGTGCTGACAGCGTGAAGCCTGCTGGGGATTCTCTCTCTCTCTCAAAAGAAATAAAACTTATTATTTTTAAAAAATTTTTATTCATCCCACTCAGAGTGGCTTACTTTTCTCCCCCAGTATCTCTTTTCTTCGTGAAAATTTACAGGGTCTATAAATCCATTATAAATGCTTCATCATCCACTGGAACCCCAGGTTCCATGTGAAGCGTGTGCAGATTTCATTTGCAATCAAATTGGCAGAGCGGTATTTTGTCGTTGTTTTAAATTTAAAATTAGACTTGAAACTCTACATCTGGTTTGTGCATGCGGCAGCTCTATGGAATAGTATGTACTTGGAGTGTGAGTAGCGAGGGCATCTGAACAGTTCATTTTTCATGGGTACCTGTCGTTGAACGTTTTGCTTTAAGGAAGAATGTTTGGAGATTTGACTTCAGTTCTTGGTGTGGCCGTGCACTTCTTCATGGAGAACCATATCAACATGGTGGGAGCAGATTCCCCAGTGGTATCTCACATCACTTGTGGAGGGGTGCTTTATCATGCTAATGACTTGGGGGTAGGACTCTCCTGTTCTTGGATGAATTGCACGGGCACATTTTCTAGAGCAGTGTACCAGAGCAACTGGAAAAAGTAGTATATTTTCCTAATGTTTGTCTGGGAATAGCACTACTGTGTTATTGTTGAAGGTTTTTATTTATCATGAATGAACGTTTTCTTTAATTGTTTTTTTAATAGATAAATGAGGACAGGTATATTCGTGTCACGGCGATGCCTGTTTTCATTTGTAAATAGTTGAATACACACACGAGGCAAGACTTCTGATTTTTTGCAGTGTTTGGACTTACTTTTTACTTTTACTCTTAGAAAATTAGGATTTGATTGCATTTTATGGACCTTATGCCTGAGTGAGATGTGCGAAGGTGTCCTGATAGTTTATGAGAATCTCCTGCAGCTAGTTATGTGAATAATAAACAGTTATGTTTAGGGAGAGAAACAAACAGTGGGCTTGGATTGTCCCTTCCATTACTGAGCTGTATTTTCCCCTTCCTTTGGACGTGTTTTTCTTATCCATAAAATAATGGTATTTCAGTAGATGTCTTATCACTATCTGTGTCTCTCATTTTTGGTGAATAAAGAGTCAGTTCATTTTTTTTTTACATTAGACATTTAAAAATATAAAATTGTAAAATACTAAAATGTACTGAACACATCATGACATTAAAGATATTTTAAAACTTCTTTCAAAATTCAAGTAAAGCAGGCACCATAGCCAATAGGAATCCAATAATTGAAGTTGATCAGTTTACAAAAGGTTATTCTCGGTAGAAATTCACAAGTTGAACATGTGTATTAACAGGAATAATCTATTGACATAGACACGTTTCTACTTTTATTAATGTATGTGAACACTTGAAGTGAAAGAATTCTGTTCCTTATTTCGAATGAAATTTTCTAAAAATGTTACTGCTTTTAACCATGGCTAATTGGAAAACTCATTCCTGTAAATAATTGTAAACCTCGCATGTGTTTATCCTGGAATTATTTTAATTTTCTCTTTTATTATCTCTGTTAATTTTCTTTGGTAATTAAAAAAATTGAATTATAACAAAGATAGTGACATCCTTCTATGAATTAATACTTAGCTATGAAGTTTCAAGCATCTGGGCCTTGAGTAGCTATTTATTTGGTTTTTAATGATTCTTCATAAATATTCAACAAATAAAATAATAAAGAACAATTTTATTTAACAGCTATGGAACTGTTCTCTAGCAACATTTTTCTTTTATCTTTGGTTAATTTTCTCCTTGTAAAAATTTGACTTCTGCCCTTTATTGGCAACCTATTTTTCATAATCATTTAGTAAAAGCCGAAAATTCCTTTAAAAATCCAAGTCTTCTCATCCAGAAAGAGCTAACGAATTCCCAGGTGAACTGATACTCTGTTGCCTGAGCTCATTTTTAAAAAGAGATGTTTAAATAAACATAAGAAGTTATACACTAGCATAGTTGTTACCTCCACATACAGAATTCCTATTTAAGGATGCTATCTGCATCTATGAACCTTGCTTCTTCCATCATTCAGGGCATATTTAGAACACCTCTAAAATTAGTTTTGGAGCCTGAAACACACAGTTGTCTGAATATTCTAAGTGGTAGTTGACTTTTGTCTTGTGTGTATCTGTGTGTCTGTGTTAACAAACTATTAACTGTTGGGAATGCAAGCTGGTGCAGCCACACTGGAAAACAGTATGGAGTTTCCTCAGAAAGTTAAAACCAGAACTACCTTATGACCCAGCAATGGCACTACTAGGCATTGATCCACGGGATACGGGTGTGCTGTTTCGAAGGGACACATGCACCCCCATGTTTATAGCAGCACTATCGACAATAGCCAAAGGATGGAAAGAGCCCAAATGTCCATCGATGAATGCATGGATAAAGAAGATGTGGTATATATATATATATATATATATATATATACATACACAATGGAGTATTCCTCGACAATCAAAAAGAATGAAATCTTGCCATTTGCAACTACGTGGATGGAACTGGAGGCTATTATGCTAAGTGAAATTAGTCAGTCAGAGAAAGACAAAAATCAATGACTTCACTCATATGAGGACTTAAAAAGACAAGACAGGTGAATATAAGGGAAGGGAAACAAAAATAATATAAAAACAAGGAGGGGGACAAAACAGAAGAGACTCATAAATATAGAGAACAAACTGAGGGTTACTGGAGGGGGTGTGGGGGGGTAGGCTAAATGGGTAAGGGGCACTAAGGAATCTACTCCTGAAATCAGTGTTGCACTAGATGCTAACTAATTTGGATATAAATTTAAGAAAATAAAAAATTAAATTAAAAAAGAAAACAAGAAAACCAATCTATTAACTGTGATTGGCAGTCAACCTGGATAATAAGCTATTTGGGACCAGAAATGAGATGTGCTTATAAAATAATGAAATTTATTTCATTTGTGTCTTCTGAACTGTTCCTGACATTAATTCACTCAGAAACATTATAAAACCACTTTGAACAACGGCAGCTTCATTGTAACAAATGCACAGTCTTTTATAAAAAATATTTTATTCTATTTTTTTATTGATTTTTTTATGTTTATTTATTTTTGAGAGATTGAGAGAGAGAGAGAGAGAGAGAGAGAGAGAGAGCTCAAGCAGGGGAGGGGCAGAGAGAGGGGGAGACACAGAATCCGAAGCGGCCTCCCGGCTCTGAGCTGTCATCACAGAGCCCGACGCAGGGCTCAAACTCACAGACCGCGAGACCATGAGCTGAGCCGAAGTCGGACAGTCAACCGACAGAGCCCCCCAGGTGCCCCTATAATAAATACTTTAAATAGAGTTGTAAAGGATAGAATATAAATTTAGGCTGCTTTAGGTAAAAACATAATCTATCAGATCAAATGACCAAAGGGGCCGGCTTCAGGCCTGGCTTGACCAAGGGACTTAAATGTTACCTGCTCTTGTTGCTGCCTCTCAGCCTCCTCTCGACTATGTCGACCCCACTTAAGCTCTTGTGACCAGAAGTTCAAGTCCAACTGAGATTTTGCCTCTACCCGGTTGCTTCAGAAAAATCCTGGGGTCCACTCTCACATGATCAAATTGGATCCAGGGGGTGAAATCACATTTTTGGAGAGCTACTAGGCCATGTATCTACCATTAAGTCAACTGGACAAGGGGCGTTTAATGTTTCACTGGTCAGATTGGTGCCATATTCTCCATTCCTTGGCTAGGTGTTGAAGCCCCACTCCTGGACGACCAGGACACCTATCTTGTTTCCTAAAAGCAAATCTATTAACTTAATAAAGGAAAATGAATATAGGCTTTGATGGAGCTACCAAATAGCTTCCATGCACTTAAAGCCCAAGGTTTTGGGCTTACATTGTTAAAGAATTGCCTATCATTATTGAATAGTAACTAATAATACGAGAAGTTATATGTGAAGGTCTGCAAGGAAAGTTAGTTTTAAAACTTGTTTTATTCAATCCTAAAATTTGTGTGGAACCACAAAAGACCCCGAACAGCCAAAGTAATACTGAAGAAGAAAACCAAAGCGGGAGGCATCACAATCCCAGACTTCAGCCTCTACTACAAAGCTAAATCATCAAGAGAGTATGGTATTGGCACAAAAACAGACACAGAGACCAATGGAATAGAATAGAGAACCCGGAATTGGACCCACAAATGTATGGCCAACTAATCTTTGACAAAGCAGGAAAGGGTATCCAATGGAAAAAAGACAGTCTCTTTAGCAAATGGTGCTGGGAGAATTGGACAGCGACATGCAGAAGAATGAAACTTTCTTACACCACACACAAAAATAAACTCAAAATGGATGAAAAACCTGAATGTGAGACAGGAAACCATCAAAACCCAGAGGAGAAAACAGGCAATGACCTCTTTGACCTCAGCTGCAGAAATTTCTTACTCAATACATTTCCAAAGGCAAAGGAATTGAAAGCAAAAATGAACTATTGGGACCTCATGAAGATAAAAAGCTTCTGCACCGCAAAGGAAACAATCAACAAAACTAAAAGTCAACCGATGGAATGGGAAAAGATATTTACAAATGACATATTGGATAAAGGGCTAGTATCCAAAATCTATAAAGAACTCACCAAACTCCACACCCCCAAATCAAATAATCTGGTGAAGAAATGGGCAGAAGGCATGAATAGACACTTTTCCAAAGAAGACATCCAGATGGCCAACAGACACATGGAATGATGCTCAACGTCGCTCCTCATCAGGGAAATTCAAATCAAAGCCACACTGAGATGTCACCTCATGCTGGTCAGAGTGGCTAAAATGAATAAATCAGGAGACCATAGATGCTGGTGAGGATGTGGAGAAACGGGAACCCTCCTGCACTGTTGGTGGGAATGCAAACTGGTGCAGTCGCTCTGGAAAACAGTGTGGAGGTTCCTCAAAAAATTAAAAATAGAACTACCCTATGACCTAGCAATAACACTGCTAGGAATTTACCCAATGGATACTGGAGTGCTGATGCATAGGGTACCTCAATGTTTATAGCAGTGCTTTCAACAATAGCCAAATTATGGACAGAGCCTAAATGTCCATCAACTGATGAATGGGTAAAGAAGATGTGGTTAATATATACAATGGAATACTACTTGGCAATGAGAGAGAAAGGATGAAATCTTTCCATTTGCAGCAACGTGGATGGAACTGGAGGGTATTATGCTAAGCGAAATAAGTCAGAGGAAGACAGATATTATATGCTTTCACTCATATGTGGAATTTGAGAAACTTAACAAAAGGCCACGGGGGAAGGGGCAAAAAAATAGTTACAGAGAGGGAGGGAGGCAAACCATAAGAGGCCCTTAAACACAGAGAACAAACTGAGGGTGGAAGGTGGGGGGTGAGGGGAAAGTGGGTGATGGGCATTGAGGAGGGCACTTCTTGGGATGAGCACTGGGTGTTGTATGGAAGCCAATCTGACAACAAATTATATTAAAAAAATAAAGTTTGTTTTATTAAAAGTATTAAAGAAACAAGTGGATTCAAATTGATGCCCATAATGGATAATATTATTTCCTTTCCATTCATCATACTCTGTAGAAAAATCAGGTAAGAAGCTGGCTTCACTATTATTATTTCTTTATTTCTTTTTTAGGAAAACTCTACTTACATACTTAGGCACAGCTCAGGGTTTAGAGATTTTTCCAGTGTGACTTGCAAATTATATGGTCTATTTTTTTATTATTGTAAATTTAGTTAAAATAGGTAGGATAGTCATATTTTCATGCATTTGTGTGAGAGGTTTCACTGTTTTGGACTTTACTTGCCCTTATGATCACCTTGCTCTTGTATTTTTATCTGATAAGACATAGGTTAATACTTGGAGAATTTATTATTATATAAGTGGCAATTTCGTGTCTATTTTTTCCATACTCTATACTTGGATCAATTCCCCAAGCATCGTTTCTCATAGGGAAGTCCCGAGACTACTCACTCTTTCTCTCTTTCTGTTATGAAGTCATATAATATTACGTATTCTCTAATTTCTTATTTTGCTAAGCTGTTCAACCCATTATATCAGGGAGGTGTCCCAAGAGAATACAAAGAAAGGGGTAGTAGAGATAAAAGATGATGCAAGATGAGGTTTTGGGGGGACCGATTGGTCAAATTGGTATTTGTGTTATACAGTAAGTAGAATTGTATCAAATGCTGCCGATATGCATTATTTTTCTCTAGATTTTAATATTAATGTAAAAAGGCATTAAAATTTAATAAACATCATCTTCTTGGTCCAAAATACATTAGTTCACTCTTCCTTTAATAGATTTTGAAAAAAAAAAAAAGGAGGTAGACCAAGGATATAAAGTAAAACGCACATTTTGATTTTGTTTTTGTTATTGAGTTTATGTTTTAGTCTTTCATGTTATTTACATACTTCTAAAACTCCTATGGAAATGATTTTCAGCGGGGAAAAATTGAGAAGAGGAAAGTCATTGCTGTTGCATACAATTTGTTTTCACTGCTTTAACAGTTCCACGTGGAAAACACATGCACCAGCTAACTGCTAATGTATAAAATGGGAAAATTTTCTATTTCTATAGTAAAAAGCTATAAGGAAACATTCCCAGGTAAGGAGAGGGGAATTCTTTTTATAGTAACTGCCGTTTTTATAGTGAACTTCCTTTCACTCCCTATTTTTAAAACTAAGCAGTCACTAATTGTGGGAGGGATGGTACGTTCTCACCAAAGATTCACGTGCTCCATTTTCTTTTTCAGGTTCCTCTGAGGGACTCTCTGTGTGGCTCTGGCCAGTGGACTGTGAGCCCATGGTGGTGAAGACCAGGGGGCTCTCTGTAACTCTCTTCCTTACCCACAAGGATCTTGGAGGCCACCTGTGCCATATGGCAGAGCCACAAGATGGCGAACAGCTGGTCTACCTAATTTGGACTTTGCATGAGTGACAAATACAATTACATTTTGTTAAACTACTGGATGGTTTGAGATTCAGGCCTGCTGGCAGGTAAAATTAATCCAGATTCGCACATCAAATTTTATTTAAAATATTTGACTTTCGATTTTAAATGTATCATGTAACTCTTGTAAGGAAAACTTAGGACAAAACTGAAAACAACCAGTTGGCGCCATCCAAAGTTAGTACTTTTATTTTGTTGACGGTCCAACAACATTGCCCGGTTATAACTTTAAAGACTCCCAGGATATGAGATCGCTGCGCGAGGTAGCCATGCCAGCTCTATTTTTATTTCCAGAAAGTTTGCCAGTAAGAGGAGTATAAATGTTCCCTGGCATTGCTTTATTTGCACAGAATGATAGCAATCGAAATTTTGTCTTGGCGTCTCAAGTAAGTGATACTTTAACTTCTGCCTGTTCTTCTTGTTTGTTCACCTTTGTAATAGGCGAGTACTTATCCTATTAATTTCATTTTCGTTATGAAACATTCAGACGTACAACATGTTATTAAAAAAAAGTAAAATAAGGAATACTGGTGAACCCAACATCCAGATTAAGAAACAATAAATGCAAAGAATTGCTAAAATCATCTGTGTAAACTTCATAGCTCTCGTTACACAATCAGCCATAGCTCCCTGCTGACTTTCTGAAATGAACCGTGATCTTGAATTAGGTGTCTAACATTCAGATTTATTTCTTTACATATTTACTTCCCACATACGTAAGTCATACAACTGATGCTATATCTATGTTGATAGAGAGCATTAATTTACTCAAATTTGAGTTATGTCAAGCATTCTGTACTCTAATTCAATTTTTTCCCAGTTCTCAACAAGTAGTAGGTATCGGACAATTTTTTTAAAAAATTGAATTGGAGCTGTGTTAGGGGTTGCTTAATTAAGGATTCACAAAGTTACCTGAAATATTTATGTAAAATTTCACCCAAATATATATACACACACACACATATATATATATATATATACATATATATATATATATGAACTATATATATATTTCACCCAAATATATATACACACACATACACACACACACATACTTTTCTTTTGGGATTATCTTTCTTTCTTCTCTGAATGTGCCTTTCTTCTTGCTTAAATGGTGGATGTCTAAGTCATATAAATCAGAAATATTTACCGTCCTAAAAAGTAGGTAACAATTATTGTTTTGGCCGTCAATATTTAAATTTATAAACCAGCCACTGCATACATTTTAGTCACAACCCATACTATAGTTCAGATCCTTCAGTGTGATCCTTTAACACACAGAGAGAGTGTGTTGAAGAATATGGTCAAATACCACAATTTAACAGTTTATAATTTTTTTAAACCAAAATGCAATATGCATTAACATAACAAGCACTGGTGAAGATGTAGAGAAATCGGACATCTTGGACATTGCCTGTAGGATTGAAAAATGGCACAGCCACTTTGGAAAACAGTTGGGGGTTCCTCAAAATGTTAAAGATACGTTTAGCATGCAATCTAGCGGTCCCACCCCTGGCTGTTACTCTAGAAAATTTAAAATATATATTCACACAAAATATCTGCATAGGAGGGGCGCCTGGGTGGCTCAGTTGGTTAAGCGTCCGACTTCGGCTCAGGTCATGATCTCATGGTTTGTGAGTTCGAGCCCCGTGTCGGGCTCTGTGCTGACAGCTCGGAGCCTGGAGCCTGCTTCGGATTCTGGGTCTCCCTCTCTCTCTGCCCCTCCCCTGATCACGCTCTGTCTCTCTCTGTCTCTCAAAAATAAATAAGTGTAAAAAAAAAATAAAAAAAATATCTGCACAGGAATGTATGGTGGTATCATACATAATAGATAAGAAGAAACAACTCAAATGTATATCGATTTATGAATAGATAAATAAAATGTGATATATTCACAAGATGGAATGTTATTTAGCCATAAAAGTGAAGGAAATACTGGCACATGCTACAGCATGGATGAACCTTGAAAACATTATGCTAAGTGAAACAAGTCAGAAAAAAAAGAACAAACATATTTTTTTTTAATGTTTATCTATTCTGAGAGAGAGAGAGACAGAGAGACAGCAGGGAAGGGGCAGAGAGAGAGGGAGACACAGAATCCGAACACAGGCTCCATGCTCCGAGCTGTCAGCACAGAGCCCAACACCGGGTTCAAACTCAGGCATGATGAGATCATGACCCGAGCCGAAGTTGGACGCTTAACCAACTGAGCCACGCAGGCGCCCCCAACGAACAAATATTGTATGATTCCACTTTTATGAAATGTTCAGAGTAACCATATCCATAGAAACAGTACATAGATTAGTGTTTGTTAGAGGTGGGAGGAGAATGGGGGGTGATCACTAATGGGTATGAGACTTATTTGGGGGGGTGATGGAATGTTATGAGATAGTGTTGACAGTCGCAAACCCGTGTGAACCTACTAATGGGTCATCCCTTCCCCCCACATTGTATACTTGAAAAAATGGAGTTTATAGCCTGTGAATGATAGCTCAAAATATCTCTTATTTAGAAAATAAATTTAGGAGGCACCTGGGTGGCTCAGTCGGTTAAGAGTCCAACTTCAGCTCAGGTCATGATCTTATGGTTTGTGGGTTTGAGCCCCACCTCGGGCTCTGGGCTGACAGCTCAGAGCCTAGAGCCTGTCTTTGGATTCTGTGCCTCCCCCTCTCTCTGAATGTTTATGGCCGAAATGTTTATTGCTTCACTTCTGTGCTTGATCACTTTTTTGGATTCTGTACGGATATCTCCACTCAACCCATTTAGCGAATATTTGTTCGTTAGTAATCAGTAAGAAACTCTCTCCGATATCAAAGTGTACACATTTATCAGCAGCTGTATTTAGAAATGAGCCAGTGTTACAATTGTGCCATCACTCAACAGAGCACTGTCACTTGCCATCACCTGCGGCTCTGGGACTCACGTTCCCCAGAAGCAATAATGGGGCCGATGAGGACCAGCGACTGCTTCCTTCACAGACCTGCTCCGTCTGTCTAGACTCTGAGTTTGCGTGCAGTTAGATGCTTTGAATTGCACACCTAAGCTTTCTAACTTTGCTCCTTGACTGATTACTATCAGCTCCAGGAAAAACCCTTGGGGGGGGGGGTAAGGCTGTAAGCCTCCATATCCTGAGAGTTAAAGGACCAGTATTTGGGATATCACTGGCACGCAGAAAAGTCTTGTCACAAGCACACTGGAACTCAAGAACCCTAGTGCACAATATTTCCAGACCAACTCTTGGGACACGAGCACTTGCTCAGAGGTAGACTTCTTCACCTGCACTGCTTCTAGGGTGAAGCAAGCCCCATAAGAGTCTCTACCAATTTGTATCGTGTTTTGCTCTCTTTGCTTGTTCGCCTTTACAACAAGCTAGTACTTTTCCTCTTGACTTTTTGAGAGGGTTATTTTGAGAATTCAAAGGCCCTTGGCATACATTCCAAGAACGGTTTTCAGAAGCACGTAACCCATATTTAAAGGGGGTACTATCATATATTTGATAATGGGGACCAGCTCTCTTTTGAGAGCGGAAGACCCGTGGCAGGAACTCACAGGGTACTGTTGGGAGTACGTGAGGTGCCTGAGGGCAGGGAAACTGATTCTGGAAATGGCATGCACCGATTCTGTGCCTTTGAATGGCTGCTGTGTGTACTTGAATCCGTGATCCCTGCCATCCTCAGGGAGCCCAGATTCAAGCAGGACATATGTATGACTCTATAAGTAACGTGTGATGAGGCAAATGCCAGAACCAAGGATAACAAAGAGCTAAGCAAATTAAACGCATAAACAATTACTACTTGCAGGGTGTGGAGGAGGGATCCTGGAAGCAGAAATATTATCGGAAGTGACCTCCGCAAATGAGTGGAGATTCTCCCTGGAATATAACCAGGGCAAAGTCATGGAGTAAGACGTGTGTGTGTGTGAACAAAGCAAGTGGTAAATGTGTAAGATGCCCGAGGAACGGTGACTGTTGCAACCTAAAGCCAAGTCACAAAGAGCATGACAGATGCTAAGGAGTCTCCTATTTTTGGAAGGAATGAACAGCTCTTTGTAGTGTTTCTAATGATGAAAATTTTCAAAAACACAGCAGCAGAGCGAACGTTACTACAGACTTATCCCATAGCTCCAAAAATTATCAACTCACGGTTAATCTTGTTCATCTCTACAAAAACAAGAAAAACACACATTTTCTCTATCTCCGAGATTATTTTGAAGTAAAGGTAAGGCATCAGTGTATCTTATCCATAAATATTTCAGCGTGTGCCTCTGAAAGATAAGGACTCTGAAGGAATGTAACAATACCACGATCTTACCTAAAACAATAAAAAGTAAATTGCAATACTAGCAACTGTATGGTTAATATTCGATTTTCTCATCATTTTTAAAGCTATTTTTGGAATTGGTATCAAAATAAAGTTCAGACATTGTCATCAGTGGATGTGACTTTTAAGCCTCTGAAGTCGACGGGCATGCCCAACTCATGTTTTCCTGGCAATTTTATTTGTTGATGAAACCGGGTTCTCTGCACACAGATTCTGTGGGGGAAAATCACTAATTGCATCCCTGTGATATCCTTTAATACATCGATCCCCCCTCTGAAATTTCTGTGAGTTGGTAGTGAGATCTTCAGGCTAATCTGAAATCAGATTTTGGCAAGAATACTTCTTACGGGGGTTGTCCGTTTCCTTCCATCAGGAACCATGAATGGTTATCTTTCGTCTGTGAGGAGAACTGTTCATAAGGATGTTTACAACCTTGGTCCACAGTTTCATTAGGTGGCATAAACGGTGATCATCTAATCATTATTCATTTACTCACTCTTCATTAATTAGCTGGGACACTTCCACGAAGAAAAACTTGTCACATTTGATTATGCTGTGATAAAGCTCATAAAAGGAAGGCAAAATAAGGGTTTGATTTTTTTATTCATTTTCAAACTAGTGAGTAGGTTTCTTAGTATCTTGACAAGGTGACCAAAAAAGCTTATTTATTCATTTATTTTTGTGTTTTTTGTGACTAACAGATTTAAATGTTTGTGGCATTCAGTTGACTATGGTTTATACTTACTGATGTTCAGATTCTGACCATTTTTGGTTGATGAGAGCCTCTTCGATTGGGCTATGGGGTCTTTTTATAAACATTTTTTATGAAAATATAAAATGCATGCCATTGAATTTTCAAAAATTTGAATACTCAGTTCAAGAAACAGAAGGTTACCAGGACCCTAGAAGCTGACATTTGCTAGGTGCTAAGTCCTGAGACTGGGGTCGGGGGCAGTGCTGCACAAAAGATTTCCGCCCATTTCACAACGCCATTTCCACTCATCACAGAGGGGGGTGTGCAAAAAACCTCCTGAGAACAAATTGGTTAACTTTCACTTGGTAGAATTGGAAGTCTAGGGCCATCCTTCCATTAGAGCAATCTGCTATTGCAATGTGTTGATAGATTTCGAAAGGCATTCTAGCACCTGGAACAATGAACATTTGTAGGTAATGAGCAATCTTTGAGGGAGGAAACTTTTCTTTCATAACTTATAAGGAGAGGTCCCCTTTACATAACTTTCTCTTGACAAAGGGTCGCTCTCCTCTATGCGTCATAGCTCTGTATTCTAATCCGAATGTGGTTTGCCAGTCTTCTGTGTTTCAGGGAGTGACAGCAGGAATTTGCAAACAGGAAAATCATTTGTGGTGAGATGTGGACAATCAAGATTTATTAAACACTATTATGTGCCAGATACTGTCTTTGGTGCTTTCCAAGAGAATCACAACTAACCCTTCCCAGAAGTCCTTGGGCAAGTGAAGTTCTCCCTTCGGGAGAAAACCTGAGGTTTTAAAAAGAGTAAGGTGGCTCATTCAAGAGCACACAATTGGCAAGTGGTTGACCCTAGAATTGAAATCCCTTCAACTATAACACGCTTCTCTATTACACTCTACATTTCTTCCTCTTTTCTCTCAGGCTCAAAGAAGACTATACTGGTAGCATCGTAACGTGGACTGGAGACTTGCCCCAAAGTGCTCTATCTCATTGATACAAATGCACATAAGCGTCCACAAGAGTCAATTCTACTAAATCTATGATGGTATGCTATCGCGGGTTATCAATACTTGTCTGTATCTGTACAAGTCACTGAGGATATGAGAGAGACACTGAGAGATAGTCCGTACAATGCCTTGTCGACACTTATTCTGCCTACTGGTTAATCATTACAAAGGACCTTGAGGCTCATTTCACTATAATTCAAATCACGGAACCAACGTTAAGGAAGATCCAGAAAGATGTCCCACGTGGCATGGGACATTAATCCGTTGGAAGGCTTCTCCCGTTGGAAGGCTTCTCTACTTGGAAATAGAATCATTGGAAACATTTTCTCTTGGGTAATCTGGCTTTGAATGTTCCTTACACACCTGGCGTTTCATGGAGGCCGTGCAGGGAAGATAAGTAACAATCCTTCTCTATTCTTGCTGTGGAATCACCTATCATTCCCACCCTCGATAGCATCCGGATGCAACTCTGCCAGAACATACACACTGGTGGCTGAAATCACCATCAAAGACAAGCCTGTCACCTTTGCCAAAGGCAGCTAAGTTTCGGTATCGCCTGTGGCTTCCCCTGATGCCTGTGTTGGCAGCCCACATTGGTTTTACCAACAGCGGTTTTCACATGCATAAATCCATTTTGTTGAAGACTTTCTTACCTATTGATAATTCTACTGTTGGTTAGTAAAATATAGTTTTTGATGACTAAGACTAAGAGATTTGTCAGAAACACGTGGTGAGCTAAACACTCTGCTCTGTGAGGATCCATGGGATCCTGTTTACCCAAATCAGAATGTACCAGGGAAGCCCTTTGGAGCAGGTGACAGGGGCAGAGCTCTGCTCCTCGGTGTTACCATTTGAATACCTCTCGCCCAGGGAACGCCCCAGCCCACATGTGGCGCATGCGGATGGCTCACTGTCTACAGAGAACAGCTGCCGCCTGGTGAGTTCATTCTCCAAGGACGGCGAGCTAATACCCCCATTCGTCTTCTTCCCTTGTAATTCGGGAACTGAAAATCAATTTATCCGCAAGGAAATGGAATTGATGTAACATTATCTTGTAGATCCAGATGATCTTCTTGCTTCCATCCTTTAAAGATAATCTCTGTCATCATTGCATATCCTGACAGAGTACGTTCAGAGCGAGAGATAGTACCAGATAATCCAGGCAATTTGTCGCTGGATTATTACATGCTTAACAGAGAGTGCTGCTGTATGACATAGTTTCGCTGGCCTTGAGAGCGTGATGTGGAGTTTGCCATCTGTATGTTCCATTTGTCCCCCACAAGAGAGCCAGAGTTTGGGCAGGGGGAGAGGAATGTCTGCAAACTCACCACCCTCTCTCTCTTCCCAGTGCTCTGTGACTTTTTAAGAAATTAGGAAAAGGATGATCCCCTTTCCTCACACTGTCAAAACCTTGTCTCTGAAGAGACTTGTAGATTCACTCAAGGAGAGGAACGTGTGACTGGTAGTTACATCACACATCCCAGAATTGTTTTTCTTTAGATATGTGGTATGACTTGAATATAAGCAAAAAAAAGATTCCCTGAGGGCTTTAGAAAAAGCCTGTCCAGGCAAGGATATAATTTAGGAAATAAATAGCTGCCTGTTTTGTCCACTTGAGAGAAAGTTCTTAAAACATTTTTAACATACTCTTTCTGGTATCAGTCTGTTCAGGGTAAATTCACCCGGGGCGTTTCGCTTCTGCACTGAATTTTGTATTTCCTTTCTTCTTTTTTTATTTTTGTACAGTTTCTTTCTTTATTTTGAGAGAGAAAGTGAGAGGGTGTGTGCATGTGTGCACATGAGTGGAGGAGGGGCAGGGAGAGAAAGCAGGCTCCGTGCTGTCAGCGCAGAGCCCAACGTGGGGCTCGATCCCACAAACTGTGCGATCGTGGCCTGAGCCGAAGTCAAGAGTCAGATGCTTCATCGAGTCACCCAGGCACCACTGCATTTCCTTTCACCTTGGTTAACTTGAGGAAAAGGCAGACTGTTCCCTATTGACTGACACGTACTTATCATATGTTGTCTCGTCTAAGACGCGAGGCCTCATGAGGATTTCTAGGTAACAGAACTCAGAGTGATTACCTGTTTCAGCCGGTGGTATTTATGTTATCTTTGGTCTTTAAAAATACTTAATAGCAATTCCAGTATTACAAAAAAGAAAGGTCCAAGTTATGGGTCACTAATTTTGGTCACTGGGTTAAAAAACAATCGTATCGAATAATTATCTCAAACCAAAACACAAATGTGTAGTTCTTGGTCTTATTATTTCAGCTTTTTCTATATTGTTAACTTAACGATTGGCATTGACTTATTGGTATTCATTTAACAAGCCTCAGATGTAAATCATGTAATTGGGAAGGCAGCCTCCAAAGAAGAGACTTTTTTCTTTGCCACGTGAAAGAGATTATTACAATATTGAAGTTATACAGAAAGTTGGTACTCCTTTATCTCACCCATTTCCCCATGTCATTCAAATGACCCAAAGATCCTTGGTCCTTTTTAAATTGAAGCAGTAATTGGCCCTTTGCACTTGTGCCTCCTCGTAAAATGCACTTCTTCCTTCTTGACACGACAGGATTCTCTTTATTTTTCTCTTTTGCAAACTCTGTGAGAATGGCATTTTCTTCTGTCTTTTTCTGGATGGATGTGTGGGTGGCTGGCTGGGTGGGTTCCTTTTAGCTTAAAATGCAAGGATTTAAAAAATAATACAATTTGTTTTTAAATTAAATTTTTTAATGTTTATATCTTTTTGAGAAAGAGAGACAGAACTCGAGTGGGGGAGAGGCAGCGAGAGAGAATCTGAAGCAGGCTCTGGGCTCTGAGTTGTCAGCACAGAGCCCTATGTGGGGGTTGAACTCACAAACCATGAAATCATGACCTGAGCCAAAGCCGGATGCTTAACTGACTGAGCCACCCAGGTGCCCCCATAAATTTTATTTTTACAGAAGTTTTAGGCTTACAGAAAAACTGATCATAAATTAAAGAGGACTCCCATATTCTCTCTCTCCCCCTGACTTCAGGTTCCCTAGTATTAACATCTTGCATTCATGTTGCGCATTTGTTATGATCCGTGAACCAATATTGATACGTTATTAGTAACTAAAGTCCAGAGTCTGATCCGGGTTGCTCTGGCAATTAGCTTCTGTAGAGTCATGTGCAGGTTTGGGTGTGAACGTACTTTTCACTCGGGTAAATATCTAGAAGTGTGTTTACTGGATTATACGTTGGGGCTAAGTTGGCTTTCTAAGAAACTGACGGGCTGTCTTCCAAAGAGACTGCCCTATTAGGCGTTCCCATCACCACTGATGAGAGTCCTTGCTCCACATCCTTACCAGTATTTAGGCCAGTTTAGCCGTTCGAGTAGGTGCGTAGTTGTATCTCACCGTTATTTTGATTTGCAATCGCAAAATGACATATGATGTTGAGTATTTGTCAAATGCTAATTTGCTCTTTGTAGGTCTTCTTTGGTGAGGTGTCTGGTCAAAGCCTCCCGCCCTTTTTAGTTGCTTTTTTTGTTTGTTTGTTTGTTTCTTTACTGTTGAGTTTCAAGAGTTCTTTGTATATTTTGTGTGTTTTGGACACAAGTTCCTTTCTTAGATATGTGTTTTGTTAATGTTTACTCCCAATCTGTGGCTTGTCTTCATTCCCTTAACAGTGCCTTTGCCAGACAAAATTTTTTAATTTTAATGATATTCAACCTATTAATATGTTTTATGGGTGATGCTTTTGAAGCTGTATTTAAAACTGCACACAACTCAGGGTCTTTTATTTTTTCTCTTATGATATTTTCTAGGAGTTTTATAGTTTTGTGTCTTATGTTTAGGTCTATAATCCATTTTGAGCTATTTTTTGTAAGAAGTGTAAAGTCAGTGTCTGGATTCATTTTTTTCATGTGAACACCCTGATGTTTCAGCAGTATTTGTTGAAAGACTGTCCTTTCTCCAAAGAATCGTCATTGCTCCTTTGTCAAAAGATCAGTTGATATATTCGTGTGGGACTATTTCTGGTCTCTCTATTCTGTTTCATTGACCTGTGTCTATCATTTTACCAGTAGCACTCTGTCTTGATTACTGAGGCTTGAAGTTTGGTGAGACTGAAGTCAGATAGTGTCAATTCTCTGACTTTCATTTTCTCCTTCAATATTGTCTTGGCTTTTCCATTTCTTTTGCCTCTTGGAATAAACCTTAGAGTCAGTTTGTCAATATTCACCCAGTAACTTAGTGAGGTTAGATTTGGGTTTCACTGACTCTTCAAGATCAAGTTGGGCAGAACAATAGTGAGTCTTCCTATTCATGAACATGGACTATCTTTCCATTTATTTGGATCTTGTTTATTTAGGTCTTACTCATTTCTATTTATTTTTGTCTAAGATGGACACTTAGCTTAGTTTATGTCATTCAACTTTTCTAGTTCATGCCTTCATTGCTGTACATTTCCTCTCAGGACTGCTTTTTCTGCATTTTACAAACTTGTATTGGTTATACTTTCATTTCCACTTAGTTCAAAACACTTATTGCCTTTGAGACTTCTTGGACTCAAACATGTTTTTTAGATGAGTATTGGTCTAGTCTTCAAATATGTGGGATTTTCTAGCCATCTTCCTGTTACTGATTTCTACCTTCATTCCATCATTGTTTGAAAGCTTACTTCATGATATCTATTTTTTAAAAAATTTTTAAGATGTGTTTTATTACCCAGAATGTGTTCTGTAGTGTTGACTATTCTCTGTGGGCTGGAGAAGGGAATGTATACTCTATTGTTGAGTGAAGTAATTTAGAAATGTCAACTAGACCCAGTTGATCAATGGTCCTATTCAGTTCAATTATATCCTGACTGACTTGCTGAGTCTGTCCATTACCCATACAGGGGTGCTGAAGTCTTCAACCATAATAGTAGATCAGTCTATTTCTCTTGGCAATTTTGACTCACCTATTTTGATGCTCTGGTGTTAGGAGCATCCACATTAAAGATTTTTATGTCTTTTTAGAGAATTGATGCTCCAATTTTTCTCTGATAATTTTTCTTGCTCTGAAGTTTGCTTTGACTGAAGTTAATGTAACTTTTCCGGCTTTCCTTTGATTAGTGTTAGCATGGTATAGACTTCTCCAACCCTTTACTTTTAGCCAAATCGAGCCTTTATATTTAAGTGGGTTTTTTTGTATCCTTGAAAGACTCTGTATTTTAATTTATATATTTAGACCGCTCACATTTAAGAATGATTATTGGCATATTTGAATTAATGCCTACCATATTTGAAATTTTTTAGTCATTGCCTTTTTTCTTTTTTTTTAAATGACTTCCACTTTTTTTCTGCCTTCTCTAACTTTAACTGAGTATTTATATGATTCCATTTTCTCCATTTTCTTAGCATGACAATTTGACTTTTTTTTTTTACTTATTTTACTTATGTTTACTTATTTTAGTGGTCCTTCCTCCTCCTTCCTTCCTTCCTTCCTCCCTCCCTCCCTCCCTCCCTCCCTCCATCTGTCCTTCCCTCCCTCCCTTTTCTTTCTTTCTTTCTTTCTTTCTTTCTTTCTTTCTTTCTCCCTCCTGCTCCTTATTATTATTCCAATTATGTGTGTTTTACACCTTTTGCAGTTGGTCCACTGTTCTTAGATTTTCTGTTCCTATTTTTCATTTTTAAAATCTCTTTGCATTTCAGTTTGTGTCATTTCTGTGAACATATATATCTTCAAGCTTGCTGGTTCTTTCTTCAGCCATGTCCAGTCTACTGATGAGGTCATCAAAGGCACTCCTCATTTCTGTTACAGCATTCTTGTTGTCTAGGATTTCCTTTTGATTTTCACTTAGTTTCCATCTCCTTGCTTAAATACCCATATGTTCTTTTAAAAATTTTTTTAAATTTTTTTTTAACATTTATTTATTTTTGAGACAGAGAGAGACAGAGCATGAACGGGGGGGGTGGTCAGAGAGAGAGGGAGACACAGAATCTGAAACAGGCTCCAGGCTCTGAGCCGTCAGCACAGAGCCCGACGCGGGGCTCGAACTCACGGACCGCGAGGTCATGACCTGAGCCGAAGTCGACTGCTTAACCGACTAAGCCACCCAGGCGCCCCTCTTTTTAAAATTAAAAAAAAATTATTTATTTATACTGAGAGAGAGAGTGAGAGAGAGAGGGAGAGAGAATCCCTAGCTCTGCACTGTCAGCACAGAGCCTGATGCAGGACTCGAACTCACAAACTGCGACATCATGACCTGAGCCGAAACCAAGAGTTGGACACTTAACCAACTGAGTCACCCAGGTTCCCCACATACCTATATATTCTTACATATTAGAGGCCCTAGGATATTGTAGTTACTTTGAATTCCCAGTCTGATAACTCCAAAATATCTGCAATTTCTGAGTCTGGTTCTGATTCTTGGTTTGTCTCTTTAGATTGTGTTTTTTGCTTTTCGGAATGCCTTGTGATTCTTTTGTTGTTGAAAGCCAGACATGATATATTGAGTAAAAGGCACCAAGAAAGACCTTTGGTGTGAGGTTTTACGTCTATGTGGCTGGAAGCTGTTTACCATGCCCAGTGACTGTCGTGTCTGAGGTTAATGTTTCCTTTAGTCAGTGTGTTTTGTCTCCCTTGTTTCCTTTGGGTGTCCCTCCCGCCTCCCGAAATGGGGCTGCGGCTTGCAATTCCCATTACTGTGCTGCAGCCCATTGATTGGAGGTAAGAGGTAGGAGGAGGAACATTCTAGTCTGGAGGTGAGGCCCCAGTCTCTCAGTGAGACTGAGTTGAGTATTTCCCTTCCCCGGATCAGCTATGTTTCAGTAGAACCCCTGGCAGTAGAGCTCTGGTAAAACTGTGTCCCCTGAGAGGAGACCTTGTGAAGGAGACCAGAGTCCTGGGCTTGTTTCCACATGCTCACTTTCCCTCACCCCCCTGGAGGGAGCACCGTGGGTTTGTTCACTGACCTTCACTCTGAGGATACCAGGGGCCTCTGGTGGTGAAACTCAGGAAAATGTGGGGCCCCCAGGACTCAGGTTTTAAACTCTCAGCGTCCGAACGGCCACCCTTCCATCGGGTTCGGTTTACATGCTCCTGCTCGACGCTTGTAAGTGGCTTCTACTCCTGGGTGTGGGCTGGGGGAGGTCGTGGTTCTCTGCTCCTGCGTGTCTGTCCCCCCCCCCCCCCCACGATTTCCACACCGCCTGTGACTGCAGTTCTCTGAGAGAGAGAAAGAGAGCTGTTGATTTTCATTGTGTTCAGCTTTTCCCTGGGGGTGGGGATGGGAGTGGTTAATTCCGTGTTTTCTGCGCTCCAGACCAGAAACCATGCAAGCACTCTGCGTGGCTTCTTGACAGGAATGAGTGAAGTACCACGAATAAGTGTCTTTTCTTCATGTTAGTCACCTGGATGGAGTGGCACACACCTGGTCTTTACGTATGAAGCTGAAGCTGTCACTCCCATTTTCCTTTGACGTGTTTAACTGGCACAGAAATTCATGAAACGCGGGTCTGGGAATATTACTGTTCAATTTTAAATGACAGGTTGAAATTTACAAAAGTGACATCAGGTCATAGTTATGCGTGTGTGATATAAACATGTGCTGTACTCGTATGTTCATGTATATTAATATTCATAGGTTTCACATATACGTGTAGAAGGTTTCATTGGATTATTCATTTATTTTTATACATTTAATTTCATATGTACTTATAGGTGCAATACTACATCTCTAGAGGAGAGAATCACGGGAGGTGTAAGTCCATAAACCCATTACAGGCACTGGGTTGAATGAACAAGACAGGGCTAGCTCTCTTTTTAGCCGTTTCCAGCCAACATGCTCCTTGGTCAATGACTATTTTATGGATGCACCTTAACTTGATGGAAAAGCGCACATGTTTTGGATTAAGACAACTTGGGAGCAAGTTTCACACCTACACTTGCGAGCTGGACAGTGGCTTTGGGCCTCCGTCCGCCCCTTGTTGATTCAATGGAACTGTTAAGAGCACTCTCCACGTGTGATGGGCTACTGTGAATATATTGCACGGGAGTAGCCTGGAGCCTAATATGTTCTGGATATGCCGTATTATTGATGTTTTCCTCATCGGTGGCATTGCGGCCATTGCCAACGATAGTACCTTTTCTGCTCTTTGACACTTTCTGTCATGTTTTGTTCAGCTTTGGGGGAATTAAAGAACATGACTGAACACGTAATCTGGCTGCGATGGCCAGAAGTTCCTGGCTTCAACTCAGTTCTGTGTCCTGGCATCTCCAAGATCGACACGTGCAGCCCAGAACTTTCTTCTAGGCTCCAGTGCCATATTACCGTGTTGCTACTATTTGTCTCTATCCTGGAAAACAACTCAGCTGCCCTTCTCTTCCCACAGATCAATTTTAGCCCAATTAGATTAGCAAAGACTTAAAAATATAACAACAGCTGATAAATACAATGGGTTAGTCCTTCTCCACACTGCCATGTGAGTTCAAATTCCTTTATTAAAGTACTTTGGGTCATGTATCAAAATCGTTCAGATATTCTTTTTTCTTTTATTAATGTTTGTTTATTTCTGAGACACAGAGAGACAGAGCATGAATGGGGGAGGGTCAGAGAGAGAGGGAGACACAGAATCTGAAACAGGCTCCAAGCTCCGAGCTGTCAGCGCAGAGCCCGATGCGGGGCTCAAACTCACCGACCGTGAGATCGTGACCTGAGCCGAAGTCGGTCGCTCAACGGACTGAGCCACCCAGGTGCCCCAATCGTTCAGATATCCTTAACATTTATTCCAGTATTTTTACTGCTGGAATTCCAGCCTAGAAGAATCAGAAATGGGGCCAAATATGATGTAAAATTTCATTTATTGTATCACCTCTTTGTAGCGGGGGAATTATTGGGTATTGGTTACATATATTTTCATAACGTAGGAAACGACAGTTATAATAATGCTAAGTGAAAAAATAGTGAATGCAATTCATCTATATGACTGTTTCAAAATAAAGACGTATGTAAGTACACTGAACATACTCATGGGGAAACACACTGTAGTTCAAAAGCCTGAATGGCTAATTATGTTATACCTGGAAATGAGGCTATTCAGTTGTCATTTTCTTCTTTATGCAATTCTCTCATGCCATATTTTATAATTCTGATAAATTACGTAGGAAAAGACTACAGACAGAAGGAGGAGTCCCACAGTTTGGGCGCTGTGTTTTACAAAGATCATATGCTTTCTTGTTCAAGTTCCAACTTGAACAGCTGGAGACTCGGTGTACCCCTGTGATTTGTTTGTGGCATATTTTTAGGGTCATTATGTTAGTACTTATTTAATGTCCCCCATACGTCAGACAGACTAGTACACAGTACAGCTCTCACTTTGAGGGAGAAAAGTAAAAAAAAAAAAAAAAGTCGAAGGAAAATGAAAGGAAGAGAACACAGCACCTGCTCCTTGGATGGCCATGCCCAACAGTCCTGCCTTTTCTTTTTATTTCTATTTGATTTAGTTAACAAACAGTGTAGTGTTGGCTTCAGGAGTAGAACCCAGTGACTCATCACCTACGTATAACACCCAGCGACCATCCCAACAAATGTCCTCCTTAATGCCCATCCCCCATTTAGCCCATCCCCCAACCCCCTCCCCTCCAGCAACCCTCTGTACTTGTTTGTTCTCTGAATTTGGGAGTCTCTTATGGTTTGCCAGCCTCTCTGTTTTTATCTTAATCTTCCTTCCCTTCCCGTATGTTCATCTTTTGTGTTTCTCCAATCCCACATATGAGTGAAATCATACGATATCTGTCTTTCTCTGACGGACTGATTTCACTTAGCATAATACCCTCCAGTTCCATCCACGTAGTTGCTGATGGCAAGATATCATTCTTTTTGATTGCCGAGTAATACTCCATTGTATATATACACCACATCTCCTTTATCCATTCATCCGTCGATGGACATTGGGCTCTTTCCATACTTTGGCTATTGTTGATAGTGCTGCTATAAACATGGGGGTGCATGTGCCCCCCAAAACAGCATTTTTGTAGCCTTTGGATAAATTCCTAGTAGTTCAATTGCTAGCTCATAGAGTAGTTCTATTTTTGTTTTTTTGAGGGACGTCCGTACTGTTTTCCAGAGTGGCCGCACGGGTTTGCATTCCCAGTGCAAGAGGGGTTCCCCTTTCTCTGCATCCTTGCCAGGACCTGTTGTTTCCTGAGTTGTTAATTTTGGCCATTCTGACAGGTGGGAGGTGGCACCCCATCTTGGCGGCTTCCTCTTTGAGGGTCTTACGCTACATTTTAGAGCGTGCGTGGAGATGGCCGTCTTTGCCCATCCTGCCGTAGCTCCTGCAGATTTCCTATAAAAGTCAGAAGGAGCAGAACAGGGGCTCAGCCAGCAAGCAGAATGGGGGACGTGACCACAGGCCAGAGTCCAGGGAGAGCGATGGCAGAAAGCACAGGCATTTTATTTTCATTGTCCTCACTGGAAGACTGCATTCCCCTGGCCACTTAGATACGTTGTTTTCCCCTCACTACCGAGGAAAGGAGGTTCTGAGAAGCTGAGTAACTTTCATGGCTCGTAGACGGCAAGGCTGAGCTGTGAGTCCCTGTCCTTGTCATTGTTCCTTGCTACTTTTGGGAGATAATGTAAGGAATAGGGTCTCCAGCTCACAGCCCCTCTTGGGAGGGAGCGGGTGCCAGCACATGGGAGAGGGGGCGGTGGTCACAGGAGGTCAGGTGGTCCACGGGAGAGGATTCACAAGGCCTGTGGGTCAGTCCCCTTCCCCCAGGACCACAAATCATAAGCTTCCTGCAGGTGCGATATTCTGGTAACTGGTCACTGCCTTCCTTGCAGGGAATCCTATCCACGGCTTCCAGAACACAGCCCTGAGCACACCCCGACCCGGCACAAGAAAGATCAGAGGCTGGGAGTCTGACATCCTAACCCCGCCTGGCCTTCAGATCTCTCCAAATCTGTCCTCAGACAGCCTTCCCGACTCTTTTCTTGCACACTCTCTGGGGCCCCTTCCCAATCAGTCCAACACTGACCTCCCTTCCTCTTCCCAGACCTCTCCCGTCTCCCCGCCTCGTGGCACTTCCTCCAGTGCCTCCCCCTGCCTGGACCGCCCTCCCTGCGTCTCACATCCTTCAGGAATCAGCCCAGTGTCCTCTCTCCCTGGCAGGAATCACGGGTGCCGTGCCTTATGCTCTCAAAAGAAAGCCCTCCGTGGCGCCACATTGTTGCACTGCTGTGCGGGCAGCATCGCACAGCACAGGTGGCTCCCGAGTCCTCACCGTACACAAGGACCTCGTCACCTGTCCCGTGTGACCCTGGACAGAGCGCTTTCACTGCCCTCAGCCCTGCGTCCTCATCTGCGAGATGGAGAAATCAAGATCAAACTCACCATGCTGTTGTTGGGAATAACAGCGGGACTGAAGGCGCCTGGGGGCCTCAGGGGGTAAAGCGTCCGGCTTCGGCTCAGGTCATGATCTCGCGGTCTGTGGGTTCGAGCCCCGCGTCAGGCTCTGCGCCGACAGCTCAGAGCCACGAGCCTGCTTTGGATTCTGTGTCTCCCTCTCTCTCTGCCCCTCCCCTGCTCATGCTCTGTCTCTCTCTGTCTCTCAAAAATAAATAAATGTAGGGGTGCCTGGGTGGCTCTGTCGGTTGAGCGTCTGACTTTGGCTCAGGTCATGATCTCATGGTCCATGAGTTCAAGCCCCGCGTCGGGCTCTGGGCTGACAGCTCGGAGCCTGGAGCTGCTTTGGATTCTGTGTCTCCTTCTCTCTCTGCCCCTCCCCAGCTCATGCTCTGCCTCTCTCAAAAATAAATATGCATTTAAAGACAAGGACTAACAGTGGTGTTGTCTTGTACCTGGGGTATGGCAGATGCTGGACAAACGTAAATAAATAGCAGTTACGACGTCAGTCAACGGCACTTCTGGATGTTTTCTGTGTCTTAGCTCTTCTTCTCTTCACAGCTGCCCTGTGAGGGGCCCTGCCATCATCGACCCACCACAGGTGGAGAGACTCGGGCACAGAGAGACAAAACGATGCTCCCGGGGCCACGTGGCGGTGAGGGACAGGTCTGTCGCCGCTCCCCTGGGGTTGGTGACGGAGCCTGCAGGTGCTGGGGCCTGCAGAGGGGACCCAGGCGGGGTCTCTTCTCCAACCCTGCCTGCCCCGAGCCACCTTTAACCCTGTGGCCCCCAGGGGAAGAAAGCGGAGGGGGTTTGTTTCGCCCGTGGTGTGCACGTTAGGCAACCGCTTTGGGGAGGTTCAGAAAGACACCTGAGCCTGTTGCCTTCTGGAAGGTGTAGACAGCATTGTGGGAGTTCTTTTGCGGCCAACAGAGTCCATATCTGAGCATGGACGCTGGCAGGGCAGTTCCCAGCCACCCGCTGCCTGTTCGTGGACACGCGGACGCCAGGCAGGACCCTAATCCTGCGCCTCATCGCAGGGTCCCCTGCGCCAAGGTGCAGCCTTGTTAAGTGCCTAATTATTCCATCGGGACAAGGTGGCCTGATGACGAAGTCCTGCCCCCTTTAATTTTCCTCTTCAACTCTTCCGCTGGAAGAAAGCTCAAGGCATTCCTCGCACCCGCGATCCACTGTGCAGACAGCTTCGCCGGGCGGTTTCGGCCAACTGGCTCCCCTCCACATCCTTCCATCCTTGCTGGTGACCGCAAGTGTCCACGTGGCCTGGTGTCTCAGCCTCCCAGGACATTCAGTCATCGGGTCTCATCCGTGTCCTCGGGCAGAAGACGTGCCTCTGATGCCACTTACGTTTATGACGTTAATTTTAGAAGCATGTGAATTTTTGGCTGTGTTTTATTGAATTCGTTTTATTGGGGGGACAAAGAAGGAATGCAGCTACTCTGTCCCAGTACAAATATTTATTTATTTATTTATTTATTTATTTATCTATTTATCTATTTATTTATTTATTTGTCTATTTATCTATCTATTTATTTATTTATGTTCCCAACAATCTAGGGAATTACCAACAAGATAAAGAGAGTAAAGAAGCCAGCCATGAAATCTGTTGTTGGAGGGGCGCATGGCCAAGACCGGAAACGAGGAAGATTTGACCTGCAGGCACATATAAACTTTGAAAACATTATTTCCTGGAGGAGCACCTACCACTCACTTCTCTTTCACACGGAGAAAAGCCGTGTTACCGGGGAGCCCTCCAGGGTTCGTTGTCCCAGCTCACCCTACCGAGTGGTCACTGCATTGAAATACCCGTGCTCCATCGAAAGACCTCAAATATGTTCGTTTCCCCTCCTGCTCCGGTTGTAAATGCAGCTCAGGAAACGGCTCCCCCCCCACTGTAATCAGTCTACCACCTTGCAAACCGTCCTGAGGTTTTCCGTGCTCTTGTGGTACGTGCCTTGTTTCCATTTGAGCAACACACGGAGGGCGGGGGCTGTGGCCGCAGCTCCCTGGGGCCCAGCGTCCTGACCACTGCACCCAGAGCCCTGCCCCCTTCGGTGAAATGCTTAAGGCGGCGCTAATTAATTTCTCCCTCCTTATCCCCCAGGCCCATCTCAGGGTATCTGGTCTCTCAATCGACTTCCTGGTCTTGTCCTTTTTCACAATCCAAATTAGCTTAATGCACGACAGGAATCTCATCTCGACCCAGGGCCCCAGGCAGCAGGCAGTCTCCCGGGAGAAATCAAATACCGAGTCAATTTGGGGGGGAAAGAAAAAGAAAAAGAAAAAAAGAACCGCATCGAATTTATTTTCAGCACCTTCGAGATCCGGAAGGGAGAGCCCCTCACCGCTGTTTAGCCTCGGGTTTTAACCAAATAAGGCTCCGACCAAAAGGCCACGTGTGCATTTATTCGCTGCATCGGGGCGGAGAACGAATCGCAAGGCGACAATCTGAAAGTTCCCTCGAAGTTCTCACCCCTTCTCTCTCCTCATTCGGCCTGGCTGTCGCGTATACGTTGCTGAAACCTACCGGGTACATAGCTGCCATACAAAGCACCAAGGTACTGGGAAAGCACAACCTGCCAGAATTGTGTTCAGAACTGCGTTCAGAGTACAGTTCCCCGCGCTCCCGCCGGTGTCTGGCGCGTCTGCAGCTGGACTGGCCAAGAATACCAAAAGGGGGTCGATCGGCAGGTCCGGGAGCTGAGGGTCAGCTGGGACCTAAAGCAAGAACTGTCGTAAGGAGCGCGGTTCCCCTCGCGGCCGGCAGGTGGCAGCAGAGCCCCGGGGTTGCGGGGCGCCGCCCGAGCGGCTGCAAAGGCCCCTTTCCTTTTCCCGGGGGTCCACTCCTCAGATTCTCCCCAAGGGCTTTCTGCGGAACGGACCCTGAAATTGCATCGGTTCGTCCATAATCGTATATTGCCAGCATCTCTCCCTTTTACCGCTTATCAATGGCATTAATTCAGAGGAAACAGGGACCACTGATGGTTTGGGGCAACGCTCTGCATAAAGAAGATATTCATAAAAAGGCAGGCACACCGCAGGGGCAGCCAACTGGCCTGAGATAAAGAAGTGGGTTTTAAGGGAACGGGGGAAGCACGCGGGAAGAAGAATTGACACTTTGTATTTTTTCCCTTCCTTTACTCTTTTTTTTTTAATTTTTTTTTTTTTTTTTAGCGTTTATTTATTTTTGAGACAGAGACAGAGCATGAACGGGGGAGGGGCAGAGAGAGAGGGAGACACGGAATCCGAAGCAGGCTCCAGGCTGCGAGCCGTCAGCCCAGAGCCCAACGCGGGGCTCGAACCCAGGAAACCTGAGATCATGACCTGAGCCGAAGTCTGACGCTTAACGGACTGGACTCAAAACATAGGTTTTCCTTATGATGCATTTGCTTAGATGTCCAGCTGAATATTTTCCTATATTTAATAAAATCCCATTTGATGCAATGGTTTTAAATATCCTATCCCCAGACTATATAATAAAAAAAATGATGCCGAGGACTGAATTTTGCGTGGTAAAAACAGGCCCTATGGTACCCCAGTCCCTTCAGGGAGATCTTAGTGGCCTGTTGGCAAAGTAGACACGTGTCTGGAAAACGATAAGATGCAAAAGTGAAAGTATTTGGCCTACCACAAGTTCAAGTGATTTAGGGTTAAACTGAGGAGGTGTAAGGAGAAAATACAGTTATTATTCCCTCAAATCTCATTAAATCTATGGGACAGGAAAAGGCTGCTTTGCTTATTAGAAAGATTGTCATGATCTCAAAAGACTCTAGATGGTACTACCGAATCACCCTGTACCACCATTTATTACGATCTCTTTTTCTGCTTTTTTTTAGGGCGTCTGGGGTGCTTGCGTCAGAAAATATATTAAGAAGAGAAGCTACAGGGGGAAAAGGCAATACTGTAAATGCAATCGATGAGAAATCGCCGAGTCTGGGGACGATGCGCGGGATGTCGCATGCGCGTTTCATTTGAGACCCCGTGTTTCGAATAATTTTCAACCGAGTGTAACCGTCAAAATGTTCTGGAAGTACGTAATGGAATTATGCTGCAGCATTAATGAATCATGCTGACTTGAAATGAGATTTTCATGAAACGTACTAGCAGAATAAAAGGAGACATCATTCGCCACCAAGTCGGGGCTGTGCCTCTTTTGCTCTGCGTTAGCCTTTCTGCGCAGGTGTGTGAGGCAGGGGCGTGTCTGCACGTGCATTTTCCTTTCTTTCCAGCCAGGAAGCAGTTCTTTGCAGGGGGCGACGCCTGTGGGCTCAGACACAGGTGCACACATACGAGCCCACACACACCTGGACCAGGTTTCCTCACACACCCCATGCCACATATACGATGTTAACGGCAGGCGACCACCTTTCCAGTGAACAAAGTGGCTTAAGACACCTTTTCTGCTGTTGCTGGAGGTTGGGGCAGAGAAAGCAGGTGCAAAACCACAGGGAGACTAAGACGGGAGCATTTACAGAGCTATTTGATCAGAAAAAGGTTCTTCCCCTTAAGTTACCTGGCCACGAGGCCTTTGGGATCGGGTCTTCCTCCTTCAACCTCGCGTCTGTTGACTGGCCCACCATTGCACTTAGGGTCCTCATGGCAACCCGAGCGGGTCTTCGACATGTGCCGTGGAGATCCCACATCGCACTCCAATCCCCCTCCCTCCACTCACCCCAGGCCACTATCGAAGTTCTACATTTGTCCTTCCTGCCCTTAAATGCAATCCCTCCCTTTTCGATCATGGAACAATCCCCTCCTTTTCAAAACCCACAAAGACATGCACCTTGGAGGCGCTCCCCTGCGTGCCAGATGCCGTCAGTCAGGTAAACCCTGCACCACATGACTGAGCTTAAACCTGTGTGTAATTCTTCCTCAGGAGATAATCCCACTTTACCGGTGATGGCATTGAGAGCCCGAGAGGCTAAGTGACTCGCCAAAGGCTCTAAGCCACAAATAAGGGCGAAAAATTCAAAATAGAGTCCCATCTGATTCAAAATCCTGTGCCATTAGCAAGTGTGTTATAAGGTCTTATCATATCATGTGAAAATCTACTGTATTGAAAAGGAACACCTACAAAAAGCCAACAAATGGGAAACTTGTCTCTGGATCCTTTATCTGTTTCTACCTGCCTCATCGCTAGCCTTCATTCATTTATCAAAGTCCTACTGAATGCCTACATGCTCTAGTCACTGGTTTTTGGAGTCACAGCCTTGGGGCGTTAGCCCCAGAAACCCACTATCACCACACACAGCGTCTGTTGAGAGAGGACTCATAAAGCACGCCAAGAACATTCTTCAAAGACCAGTCTACTCTCACTTGCCGCGTACTCTTCCCGACCCAGCCGAGCACAATCTGACTCTTGTCCTCCATCGGTTCTCTGAAAGTTATTTTTCAGAGATCAATTCCTCCCTAGTTGCGGGTTATGGAGAATGGGGGGGAGTGGTCTGTGGTCAAATCTAAAGGCAAAAGCTGGCCTACAGGGGTGCCTGGGTGGCTCAGTGGATTGAGCGTCCCACTTCGGCTCAGGTCCTGATGTCACGGTTCGTGAGTTTGAGCCCTGCATCGGGCTCTGTGCTGACAGCTCAGCGCCCAAAGCCTGCTTCGCATTCTGTCTCTCTGTCTCTCTGTCTCTCTCTCTCTCTCTCTGCTCCTTCCCTGCTCACATGCTGTCTCTCTAAATAAATAAATAAATAAATTTTAAAATCAAAACCTGGCCAAGTCTGAAGGCACATTTCAGGTGGGTTACAGATTTAGTCGGGGTAGATGCCCTTCGGGGGGAAAGACATAAATCAGAGACGTTCCCTTGAATGCTACGGGCTGCATGCCCGCTCCTGACTTCGCAGGCCGTGTTGTCCAAATCCTGCTAACTGTGCTGGATGATATTTTGGACCTCGGCGCTGGTGGCCGATGACCCTCAACCAATGTTACCGTGCTGGCTTTGGTGGGCACTGCTTTTCTCAAGATGCTCGAGGAGAAATCGAATGTGCCTTCACAGTTCCATGAGCAATGCTTGGGTGCCAGAGGGTTCTATCACAAGCTTGTTGTCCCCTCTGCGTATAGTTTCACGAGAACACCTGTCCCCCTGCTCGCGTGGGCAGAGCACTCTGCCACAGCCAGGCCAGCTGACCTAAACCGAGTGGAGTGCAGGGAAGCATCACCAGCCTCCTCGCATTCCAGGCCTCCCCCGAGTCGTCGAGCTCGCTTGGAGGTGATGAAATGGTGGCGTGTGCTGTCTGTGGGGCACACCGGGAGCCGGAGGAAGTGGGCTCCTGCATCTTGAGTAATACCAGAAACCACGGTTACAGTTTAGTAAACAACAACACGGAGAGATTGGCAATAAATGCAGGCTATCTTGTTCTGGTTTACGAAAGATGTGCTCGTGTTGACCCCTGTTAGTGTTTGTCCCACGTGCGGAACAGAATCAGGCTTTTCATTTTCCTCATCCGAACAGGTGTGGTGTCCTGGCTTTATGACCTCCCACGTGGCCCAGGGCACGTGGCCATCGGGGCTTGGGGACACCAGGAGGGAGCACGGGCTTCGACCCAGGCTTGGGACCCTGCGGAGGGGCGATCCAAGCAGAAGGAAGAGCCAAGTCAGAGTCAGGAGACAAGAGCAGATGTTAAATTTAAGTGGAGAGGAGTGAATATTGGGCAAATCCTTCAAACCGCAGACCAAACGTTGCCTCTTCCCTGAAACTTCGCCCGACGCACACTTCGCTTTACGTCACGTGTGCATGTGTGTGTGCATGTGAACGTGTGTGTGTGCGCACATCTGTGTACACATGGGCGTGTGTGTGTGTGTGAACGTGTGTGAGTGTGTGTTCACCCACACGCTCACGTGGAGTAACCAGGTTTGCCCCGGAAGCAGTGACACCCAGGTCTCGGCTCCCTATCATAACGGGATTTATTTCTTGTCCACGGTATGAATGTGGTAGCTGTGGATCGACCCCAAACACATAGGTCCTAAGGGCGCCTAGAAAGCCCTTAGCGTGTACTTCTATTATGCTATATGCTATTGCCGTTATGACGACTGTGTCAAGGGTGGTTATGCACAGGGTGGCTTTATTCGAAAATTCACGTCTTCGGGGCACCTGGGTGGTTCAGTCGGTTAAGCTTCTGACTCTTGATTTCGGCTCAGGTCACGGTCTCACGGCTCGCGAGATCGAGCCCCGTGTTGGGCTCTGTGCTGACCGCGCGGAGCCTGCTTGAAATTCTCTCTCCCCCTCTCTCTCTGCTGCTCCCCCACATGGGCGTGTGCTCTGTCTCTTTCTCAAAACAAATACATAAACATTAAAAAAAAAAAGAAAAGAAAATCCTTAGCTTCACCTCTCCTCACATATCATTGTCGTTGGCTCTAAAGTTATGAAACGTGGAGTTTGGAATTTGGAGTGTCATAGATCAGAACATACAGCTACAATAGACTTGCAGATTATATATGGGATCTCCCACGTATATACAAGATGTTCTCAAATAAGGGGAAGTTTATTTTTCTTTTCATCATGCAAGGCAATACGAGAACATTCATGGAACAATGAGAAGTCAAGGCATTTGGGGAAAAAAATGGGTGGGACATCGGGCTAGTGACAAGAGATCTCCTCCTACAGGTCAAATGAAGCCGTTGTCCATGAATGCCTTTTTTATTCCCCTGGAAACCTGGTTTGCTTCTATGAAACAATGCTTATTCCAAGCCTGGGCAACATATTTTAACAGATTGCTTTGCATTGATTTTCAATATCAGATGTCAAGAGATACGTGTTTGCTTTGAGGAAAAGTTTCATTCATTTTCTTTATAACTTTTCACCTCTTTTCTATTGAAGGTGCGGCTGCCAGTGTTACATGAGCTTCGGGTGTACAACAAAGCAATTCAACAAGTCTGTAAGTTACGCTGTCCTCACCTCAAGTGTAGCTGCCGTCTTCTTTTATTACTGTTAAAATTTTATTATGAAACGTACATATAAAACAGTGGACAGAAGAATCGAATTTCTACCTTCAAAAATTAAATATCGTCAATATGGCCCAAGCCTCCACTTCCAAGGATATACCCTCCTGATCATCTTCTCTGATCCCTTTTCCCTGGGAAAAATAACTTTTGGAATTTGATGTTTATCATATCTACACATCTTATAGTTTTATTTCAAAATGCATATGTCATCAAACAGTCTATGATGTCACTGTGTATATTTTACAACATTGTAAAATTGATATCAATTTTATCAAATATTTATCAAATATTTTGTTAGCATTTTTGTCATTTCCGTGGGAGAAAGTGCGCACGAACATTCGCCGTACGTGCTCGTTTGTGAATATGTAAAATGATTTTCCTAAAATACTAAGATTAAGGAACAGATTTCTTGGGCTACCCGGCATTCGTGATCTTCAACGTAAGTGAATATTGCCAAGCAAATCTCCAATGTAATTGTATAAATTTGTATGACCATCAATTATGCAAATAGTTTTCCTCCACATTCTTGATAACATTTAATATTTTAATTTGTGAGAAATGAATTATCATCTTGCAAAGAGTTACTTTTGACGTTGACAGTTTTCTTCATATGTTTAGTTTATATTTCAGTTGGTTTCCTTTCCCGTGAGCTGCCTATTTGTGTTTACTGGTATTTTCCACTCCTTTGTCTATTGTGCTGCTTATCTTTTCTTATTGACCTATTGTACTGCTGTTTACAACGTAGAGGGTACTTTTCCCTCGTCAGTCGTATGTACAGAGTGTCAATATCTCCTCTAAAAGTGAGGACTATCTTTTTACCTTCTTAGGGTGTATTTAGATACAAGCATACTTTTTAGTATTCATGAAGCTGAATTTATCAGTCTCTGTGTGTAATATTTTGAAAATTAATTTCAGGTGTACAATATAATGATTTAAGAATTCTGTACATTTCTTGGTGCTCATCACAGTACATGTACTTTTTATTCCCTTCACGTATCTCACCCATCTCCCCACCGTCCTCCCCTTTGGTGCCACCAAATTATTTTCTGTAGTTAAGGGTGTTTTGTTTGTCTCTTTTTCCCTTTCTTTCTTTGTTTTCTTAAATTCCACATGTGAGTGAAAACGTGTGTTATTCGTCTTTCTCTGTCTGACTTATTTCACTTAGCATAACATCCTCTAGGTCCATCCATGTTGCAAATGGCAAAATGTCATCTTTTACGGCCGAGTAATAGTCCATTGTCTATATACACCACATCTTCTTTATTCTCTCATCTATCGACGGACACTTGGGTTGCTTCCATTTCTTGGCTAGTGTAAATGATGCTGCGATAAACACTGGGATGCAAATACCTTTTTGAATTAGTGTTTTTGTAAATACCCCGTAGCGGAATTACTGGGTGATACGATATTCCTATTTTTAAGCTTTTGAGGAAACTCCATACTGTTTTCCACAGTGGCTTCACCAATTTACATTCCCATGAACAGTGCACAAGAGTTCTTTTTCTCTATGTCCTTGCCAACACTGGTTATTTCTTGTGTTTTTGATTTTAACCATTCTATCGGTGTAAAGTGATATCTCACCGTGGTTTGTTGTGCAATATTAAACAAATATTTTCCCAACTTATAAAGATACGTCCTATAACTTCTTCCAGTATTTTGAAGTTTTTCTTTTTCTTTTAATATATATATATATATATATATATATATATATATTAAAGTTTATTGATTTATTTTTGAGAGAGAGAGAAAGCATGAGGGAGGGAGGGGCAGAGACGGAGGGAGACAGAGAATCCCAAGCAGGTTCCACGCTGTCAGCATGGAACCCAACGTGGTGCTCAAACCCACGAGCCATGAGATCATGATCTCAGCAGAAATCAACAGTTGGACGCTTAATTGACTGAGCCACACATGTGCCTTTCTTTAAATGTTCTAATCCACCAGAAAATGACTTTTGTGTGGGGTTTATGTACAAATCCGGTTTGATTTTCCCACTCTGGACAGCAGATTGTCTTAGTATCATCACTGGCATGCACGTCAACACACTCATCTGCAATTCCAGTTCTGTCTGTATGGGTTTTCCACATTTATGATGAATTTTTCTTCCTCAGCCAGAAGAAGACTAAGACTAAGAGGAAGGAGGAGGAGAAGGAGAAGAAGAAGGAGAAGGGGGAGGAGCAGGAGGAGGAGGAGGAGGAGGAGGAGAAGGAGGAGAAGGAGAAGAAAGAGAAGGAGGAGGAGGAGGAGGAGGAGGAGGAGAAGGAGGAGAAGGAGAAGAAAGAGAAGGAGGAGGAGGAGGAGGAGGAGGAGGAGAACTGGAATTAAGTGGTCATTTAGCACGTAACACATTTGCATTTAATTCTTGCAACAAGACCATCTTATTTTCGCCTATATTTTCTTCTCCAAAGATCTCTTCTGCTGAAATCTTAGACGATACGTTTTGTTTTGCCATGGAGCCCACGCCCTCCTGAAGATTGAGTGCCCTCTTGTAACCTGACTGCTGACATCCAAACTCACGGCCTGTCTGTGAGCTGGGAAGCAGGGCTCAGTGTCCTCGCGTGGCTCCCGGAAGCCGCTGGTCTAACTCACATGCACTTGCCCAGCGAGCAGGTGGTTATCTGCCAAGGATGTTTCCGCTTGGACCTGTCACTGGGTTGTGATGCTTTGCTGGAGGTGAAGAGTCAGTGGTAGGGCGTTCCAATGGTTATTTCTCTTCTCCTGCTTCGACTTAACACCTGTCTTCGGCCAGTGAACTGCTGAGTGAAGCGAGTGGAGTCTTTCTGTTCTCAGCCTTCCGGCCACGTAGAGCCCTGACGCGCGTGGGCACGGAAGAGGCTATCGTTTGTCACCTCTCAGGTTCATCAATCACCTGGACTCCTGTTACCGGAGCCAACGTACCTTTCAGCTCTTGGCCAAGGGCAAGAAATAGCACGGGACATAATTTGTTTGTGGTTGGTCTTCCGAGGGCTAATTCCCCCAATCGGGGTCTCCTTTCTGGGATTAAAAAATGGACTAAATACGAACCGATTCGTCTGCTGCCAGCCAAGAAAGTATAAACCCAGCAACGAGTCTGCAGATATGAGAAAGCAGTCTCAGCAGCCGGTAAATTCTGCGGTTCATTATTTGTTATTCGTCACGTGAAAAACACACAAATGAAAGGCCTGACCTTTCCCAGACAGCAGTGCTGCTCTGACAATGGTCAATAGTTACCAGCTAATAGTGGTGCAATTTAAGATCTGCTGTTTAATGATACATTTGTAAACACATTTTTTTCCTCGAGCAGTGTGAATGGCAATCTACTGGCAGCAGATATAAAAATAAAATATCTCCTTCCGGCTGGTGGTGATCCCTCTCCTATAATTAGAATTCATGGGGGATTCATCCCGGGGGACGACGAGGCCCCGGGCTGGTGAGGAGGGGCAGGGCGAGGGGTGGCGTCCAGGCACTTTTTGCACTCCTGGCCCAAGTCTTTTACCGACTGAAAGTCTGTGGTTCTAAAAATGCCATTTGACTGTTCGGTGGAGGAAAGTATCTACCTTTGCGGTGGACAGAATGTGAGAAATACGTACGCGCGACAGGGATGTACTTAGAGATGTACTTAGGAAAGTCGCCCGCAGGTTCCCTTTCCAGTCAAAGATATTATATCTCGGTGTATAATAACTACTTGCTACTTGTCCTACTTTTAAGCAGTGTTTCTCTGTCCCTTTGTAAGTATACACATTCACTGAAAATCCTCTCTTCAGGGACAAAATACCGGCTTTTGTCATTTTAAAAGGTGTGACTTTTATACGCTCCCTAATTTCTCCATGGATAGAAGCTGGCGGTCCCCATCCCGGTACCTGCACATCTGGCACCTCATCAGGAAACCTGCCAAAACCATCAGAAATGCTTAACACAGAGTTTGGGCCAAATGCATGCTATCAATTCAGACAGCAAAGCCAGAACAATAACAGGAAAGGAATCGTGCTAAATTGCATCAGACATTTAATTACCCTCCTTCTGTGTATCCACACTCACACACATTCACATACCACTCACTAGAAGCTTTAAGATCAAATAAGATCATGTTGCCTCTGCTGTGCTCGGCAGGTCCCCGCCTCCCCAGGCTCACAAACATCAGGCATGGTGCAGACCTCGTCAGGGCCTGTGCTGGAGAGGAGACGCTCCCACCCCGGTCGTCCGCTGAAGAGTCGCCATCTAGTGGGAGAGGCAGACAAGTAAATAGAAAAGTATTATGGCTCCTCAAATGGACATCTCTAGGATCTCTGAAATGTTACCTCTAGGTTGACGAAAAGTATATAGACGAGGCATCTGTTGGGCTGAACCTTGTCTACACTCTGCCAAAGCAGATGCAACAAACAGTCTGAAAAGATATAAGGCCTGGGAAAAGCAGCCTGGTTAGTTGAGGAAACTGGACATCAGTTACGATGTGTGAGCTCTGGGCGTGGGGGTCCCGCAGGGATGCGGCAGGGGAGGGAGGCAGCGGCTTGTCATGATACCTGCACGTGCCAGGATGAGGCATTTGATCTATATGCCAAGGTGGAAAGTGAGCCACTGAAAGGCTCTTGGCTTACTTGGCTTTTTGTCTTTTTTTGGAGTAAACGCTAGCTACTCACAAGGATAGCACGTTTGGAAATCCATGCTTTATAGGCTGCTGTTCCCTCCGTCCCTTTTCTCCCTTCCTGATTTGATTGGGATTCTCTCCAAAGCAAAGCACTCGCACTTAAATGTTTGTCTTAGCTTTTACTTCAGGGAGCCTAATCTGTAATAATAAAGAAGGCAGAGTGAGGACTTCTAAGAGAAATTTTAAAGGGAAAGAATACCGGGGGCACAGCTGATGTCTGGCTTCATAGAATAAGGTAAGACACAGGCATCTAGGGTTGTGGTTTGGATCGTGGGGTCAAGGTGTCGCCATTCATCGAGAACGGGCCATAGGAAGAACAGGAAGGCTGAGAAGAAACACTAGGGACTTAATTTTGGAATACGAATCTGATGAGTGCTGGAGACATCCAAAATTGACGTGCTTAATCAGCCGTATGTAACCAAGGCGTAAAGGGAATTCTGGACTGAAAACTGAGATTTCTGATCGAGTAGTATGAAGTTGGAGCCTTGGAGGAAAAAGAGGCTGCCAGGGTCATGGGAAGGCAGCATGGGACACACGAACACTCAGGGGAAGAAAGAAGAGAGTCCCCACAAACAAGGAACAGCAGGAACACCACAGAAGTCAGATCATTGGGACATAACAATGTCATGGAAGCTACAGGGAAAGAAAACTACAAGAGTGAGGGAAAAGACAGGGTCCAAAGTAGACACAGTGGTCAGTGAAGATGAGGAGGAAATCCCTGCAACCCCACAGGAGGCATGGGGGGGATGGTGACAGAGCAGCGGCTTCAGGGTGAGAGGGCTGTGGTAAGGTTCGGTGGTAGTCCGGGAGCAGAGGCAGTGTCTGTGCATTGCTGGCATGCAAACATTTGACAACCGTGAAGGCACAGGCTCAGACGAATCCCGAAAAGTGTTGGCAGTGACTCAGGAACAAGAGTCTAGAGACAAGACACCTGGCCAGGCATGTCCTGCCCAACTGCTGGGTTATGGAGCCGTCTGCGTTCAGGAGGAGAAAGTCCAGGGGGTCAGAAGATGTGGGGGCTGGGGGATGCTCTTCTTCATGATTAGAATCACTCCACATGGTGCTTGCTGGCTATTGGTCCCATCAGTCGGGGTGCTCTTGCCCTGACACTAACCCTTACATACACACGGTTTGGAAAATAGCCCGCATGTAGGGGCAGATCAGCCTGGGTGCAGGTGGCTTCTCCATGGAGAAGGTGCACCTACCGATGCAGCATGAGAAGGGGGACGGGAGGTCTGTCCGGTCAGAGCAGGGCTGCTGTGGATCAGAAAAGGGAAGGGAAGCCCAAGAGGCTCAGCTAAACTCAGCAGAGCCACGATGATGTGACTGAGTACAGTCCTGGCGTGAGATCAGAACACTCCAGAATCAGGATATCGAGGTACCGTGCACCGTGCATCACCCCACAAGAAGGACTTGGTGAGAGTCGGGCTCTGTTCTGGGGACAGAGGAAATATTTGGCCTTCCCTCCCCTCCAGGCCTGCGTCACATTGCAGAGAAACATATGGATGCAAACTATGATCAGTTGTCCATTTTTCCAGCTCAGCCTGCTTCTCCTGCATGAAGTTGAGTGAGCCCTTTTCCCTGAATGGTCAAGCTTAGCCAGGCCATCATAGGGAGGACAGGAAATGGGTGAAACCTGGCTAAACGGGAAAGGGCAGGTTCCCAGGTGTGCAGTGGGGTTCAGTTCCCGGGTCGTGTGGGATCGGGCTGGCAATTCAACTCTCCAGGAACACAGCGAGTACAGGACAGAGTGCCTCCTCCAAGGTACGTAGACAAATATTGACAATGATCGCGATCCGCGTGAGAAAGGTAGGTGCTCAAATTCCGTGTTGCCCTTCTGGGGAAAGGATTGAGCAGCTGCCTTTTTCTTCTCCAGGAAAGGGTATCTGTCCCCTTCTACAGAAGCGCCGTCCTCTTTCCAGCTCATGGCCATATTTAGCAGCAATATTAATTTCGGTTTCTCACAGTTGCAGCTGTGAACAACTGAAAAAGGTCATTTTTCTATACTTGAAATATGGAACACATATTCATTTTCCAGTAGATTAACTTAATGATCAAAACTGGGAGAGAAAAGAAAACACTTTGGGGGGGGAGGCAAGAAGGAAGAGAGTCGTTTTCTCACCCTGAGCCCACACTGGATCTGTATCATTGTATTCCCTGCAGACATTCGAGTGGTCTTGGTAGAAATCCACGCTCAGGTTTCGTAGGGCGCCTGAGCTGCAAGCAGGTGGAGGGCAGCGTAACACTGCCCCAGAGGGTGGCATGGAACGTACCCCCAAGTCCATCTTGTACGTGCTCCGGGCACGTGGGGCACGTCCCCTCACGTGCTTGTTGCTACCACTTATCGTCACTTTGCTTTAACATCTCCAGAGTCCTCATTTCTAGGAGTCTCACGCCAAGGGCTGGGCCACTGCAATTATTTGAAACACTTTCGCCGACGTTTCGCACTTCAGCATCTCTCTTTCAAGTTCCCAGAATGCTCAGACCATAAATACTTCTTCCAATCACCAGTTGAAGAAGGCGGGAAAAAAATATGTAACCGTTTTGATCAAATTCACCACAAACCTTGCATACTGAACTTGAACACAAAGCTTCTAGTCACCTGGCAAACCTGTTATTCATTTGGGGAATTCAACGCAATGGTGGCAGGTATTTATTGAGGGCCTGTGTTTTCTCAGCTACTGTAGATTAAAATAAACCCTAAAAAGTAGAAATGAGGAGGTGGCATAAGGGGAGTGTGTATACAAAGAGTCTGTGGCATGCACAGGCTCCTAGATCAGGATATTTAAAGGGCAGGCAAAAAGAGCAGTGATCTGGAAAACGGAGAGGCAGATCTATGAAGGAGGGTGGTCGCCCTCCTGTCCTTTAAAAACTCCTTCTGAGGGGCGCCTGGGTGGCTCAGTCGGTTGAGCATCTGACTTCGGCTCAGGTCATGATCTCATGGTCTGTGAGTTCAAGCTCCACGTCGGGCTCTGGGCTGACAGCTCAGAGCCTGGAGCCTGCTTCGGATTCTGTGTCTCCCTCTCTCTCTCCCCCTCCCCCACTATCTCTCTCTGTCTCTCAAAAATAAATGAAAACATTAAAAAAAAAAAAAACCCAAAAAACTCCCTCTTGTCCCTACATTCAGTTGGAACTCTATCTTCTTTTTTTTTTTCTTTTTTCACATTCCTTTTAACTTTTTTTTTAAGTTTATTTTTTGAGAGAGAGAGAAAGAGAACATGAGCAAGGAAGGGGCAGAGAGAGAAGGAGAGAGAGGATCACAAGCAGGCAGGCCCTATGCCATCGGTGCAGAGCTCCATTCGGGGCTCGAACCCTTGAACCATGAGATCAGGACCGGAGCCAAATTCAAGAGTTGGTTGCTCAACTTACTGAGCCTCCCGCCCCCCGCCCCCGCGGTTCCTCTAAACTTCTAAATGACTGGCACATGGTTAGCTACCCTCACAAAAAGACCATAACAAGTAAAAGCCATTTTGCTCTTGGAATACCTGCATACAGTCGATCTGGTTGTTTATTAAGATTACAGAGAAAATAGAGATAAAAATGCTTTGTAGACAGCCAGATAGTAAGAGCGATCGCTAGGTTCACTGACACCCTCCCTTCTTCGTGCGCAGACCTTGTACGTGTTGGTTTTTTGCCTTTCTAAATAGCTACTATTTTTCTCTTTCCTATCTTCCCTCAAATGCTGGCTTTACATTAAGAAAATATTTTCTTCAGCAATATTGCCTCATTTATTGCTATACTTCACATGCCGCTCAACTTTCTGTAACAAAGATGTGCACATTCTTTTCCGTTTGCAACTATGCTCCGCAACGAAAATATAGCCCAAGCACTAAAATCCCCTTCTGTACGATGCAGGCACAGTAAGAGTTGGCATCCTAACTACTTTTATTGGTTTTTTGTTTGGTTGGTGTCAGTTTTGACCAAAAAAAAAAAATCCTTCTGGGATTTTGACTGAAGTTGAATTGATTCTATTGATCATTTTTGGAAGAACTGACATCTTAATAATATCGAAACTTCCACGCTATATTCATGGAATGCACTATGTAGTCTTTCTTTAAATTTTCTCGGCCAGGTTTTATAGTTTTCGGTGCTCAGAACTTTCATATTTTTTTGCCAAATTCATTGTTTAGTATTGTGTTATCTTCAATGCCATTATATGTGCTATTACATATATTTCGATTTCCATTTGTTAATTGGTCTTCTATGGAAATACAATGGACTTTTTTTGTTGTTCTCCTCTGCAACTTAATCAACTAATTTATTAGATCCTCTACTGTGTTTATAGGTTCTATCAGATTGCCTGTGTGGATGACCTTGTGATATCCGTATAAAGATCATTCTGTTCTTTTTTTCTAATGTGGATACATTTTCTTTTTCATGCCTGATTGCACTAGCTAGTACCTCAGTACAATGCGGAATGTAGGTTTTCAGAGGAATATCCTTGTCAGTCTTCAACCACCGAGTACGATGCTGGCTCAAGTTTTCGTTGATGTCCTGTATCAGGTAGAGAATGTTCCTTTCTATTCCTACTTTCCTGAGAGTACTCATCAGGAAAGTCTCTTGGATTTTCATCCCATACTGTACCCATATTACCATACATATTGCAGTGGCAATGTGTGTTCTCTCTTTTTTTTTTTGTTTTTTAATATGTAGAATTCCATTCTTAGATATTCTGAATATTAAATCAACTCTGCATTCATGTGATGAACCATACTTAGAATATGTTTTCCTTTTTTTTATATTGTTTGATCAATTTGTTAAAGGTATTGTTAAGAATTTCTGCATTTACGTTCTGAGAGAGATTAGACTGCCGTTTTCTTATCTCATAATGTCTTTTTCTGGTTTATCTGGCTTCTGGCTTCACAGGAGTTGGGAAGAATTCCTTCCTCTTTAATTTTCTTGATGAGTTCATGTGGAATATATTCTGTTATTAGGTGAATAAATATTTAGGGACTGCTGTGTTTTTTTTGAGTAATTGATATACTGTGGCCTTCTTTCTTCCTGGTAGTATTCTTTAATCTGAAATCTTTGTCAGGTATTCATTCAGCATGTCAGATTTCCTTTTAACTGGGATTAGCCTGATATGTCTCTTTCCATTCCTTTCCTTTCAGCCAGTTTATTTTTATACCTAAAATGGATTTATTGTAAGCAACATATAGTTGGGTCTTGCTTTTTTATCCACTCTGACAATCCCTGCTTTGTAACTGAAGTGTTTATACCTTTTGCATTTTGTGTGACTATTGATATAATTACATTTAAGTTTATGATTTTTCTGTTTTTGGGTTTTCCGATTTTCTTCTATTTTTCTCCTCTCCCTCTTCTTTTGGATTGAGTATGTTTTCATGATTCTGCTTTATCTCCTTGTTGGCATATTAGCTATAACTCTTTGTGTTCTTTTTTACGCAACCCTATAGTGTTTACAATGTATCTCAAAATTTCTTGAGTTTTCTCTCTGTTTTTGACAAAAGTTTTCTCTGGATATAGATTTCTAGGAGGACAAGCTCCCTCTAGGATTCTAGAGATGCTGCTCTCATCTCACTTACAATGCAGGACGGCCTATAATATTTAACTCCACTGCCCTCTATGCAATACCTTCCGTAATATTCTTCTGTTCACTTTAATCCATTTGGATGATTCTGTCCTCAACATCAGGTAGATTGTCACAGACATGCGCTAATTAGTACTCTGCTAAATACCTGAGGGGACCCTCTGTAGATCTCTCTCTGTCCTTATCCTTTTCTCTGGTCTCTGTGTGCCTCTTTTCTCTCTCTCTCTCTCTCTCTCTCTCTCTCTCTCTCTCTCATCTCTAATATTCAGTCATTTAAACTCCAGCCAGCTTCTTCTCCCAAAGCTTCTGTGTCACTTCATCATGTGACCCACTGGATTCTGCCTAGCTTCCCTTCCCTGTGCTGTGCCCTGCAAACTTTTCAAGGCATTGAGCTATGGTGGTTACAGGGTTCATCTCATTTGTTTCCTATGTCTTAGGGGTCATTATCTTTCGTTCTTTCATTGCCTGGCATTCTGCATCTCAAAAATCATGGTTTCACGTGTTTTTAAAAATTGTGTCAGTGGGGAGGGAACATCTAGCCTCTGTGTGTCCATGCTGGTCAGACACAAAAGTACCATTATAGTTAAATTTTAAAATTCACTTTGAGGAGCACCTGAGTGGCTCAGTTGGTTAAGCATCTGACTCTTGGTTTTGGCTCAGCTCATAATCTCATGGTTTGTGAGTTTGAGCCCCACGTGGGGCTCTGTGCCGACAGTGCAGAACCTGCTTGGGATTCTCTCTCTTCCTCTCTCTCTGCTCCTCCCCCGCCTCCAAAAATAAATAAAATAAAACTTCAAGAAAAAGAAATAAAATTCACTTTGAATGTGAAATGTCTTTTTTTTCCCTTTAAGATAGAGAGAGGCAGAGGGAGAAGGAGAGAGAGAATCCTAAGCAGGATCCACACCCAGTGCAGAGACTGATGTGGGGCTTGATCTCATGTCTGTGAGATCATGACCTGAGTTGAAATCAAGAGTTGGGTGCTTAACAGATTGAGCCACCCGAGCACCCCTGTGAAATGTCTTAATTGATTTGAAAATTATGAAGAATTTTTATTCCTTTAATCAGGTATTCTTTTGATCAATATGCATCGAATATGACAATTGATACAGTTGTTGGACATACATTTTCCTTGGAATCTTTTAATTCAATCAGAATGATAGCGATTCATAAAGGAAGAAACAGTTATTATCTTTCTAAATTTCTCCTGGGACTATAGAATATGTTTATTGGAACTGAAAAGAAGCTCAAAATAGTTAATTAAAGATACTTTCACTTAACTTTCTGTTGAGGTCTAGAAAAACATATGACTGTTCTGGTTATCTATAGCTGTATAATGAATGATTCCAACACAGTGGCTTTAAAAAACAATAAATATTTTATTTTTTTATTTAAATATTTTTTAACATTTATTTATTTTTGAGAGACAGAGAGAAATAAAACATGAGCGGGGGAGGGGCAGAGAATCCAAAGCAGGCTCCAGGCTCTGAGCCATCAGCACAGAGTTGGACGTGGGGCTCAAACCCATGAACTGGGGGATCATGACCTGAGCTGAAGTCAGACGCTCAACCCACGGAGCCACCCATTACCCGCAATTTTATAATTTTATAATTTTATAATTACCCGATTATTTTATAAGTACCTCTTATGGTTCCGGATCTTGTCTAGACTCTAATCGATGGTTTTTGCTAGTCTCTCGGGCAGAGCTGACAGTGGTGGGGCTGAGGTCACTTTGAGGCTCAGTCACATGTTTGGAGGTTGATACTGGCTGTCATCTGGCACTTTGGTCGAGGACAGTCTGCTGGAATGTTTACACATAAATGCTTCATATAGACTCCCTCCTGCTCAGGGCGTAGTCAATGGCCACCAAGAAGGGGTGTCTCATGAGGACCGGCAGAAAACCTATTGCCTTAGCTTCAGAAGTCACACAGTGTAGCTTTCACAGTAGCCGCAAACCTCCACAGATCCAAACTGAGTGAACTCTTGATGGCGGGAGGGCCCGAGTCACACTGCACAGAAGACTCGTGCGTGGGAGATCTTCTGTGGACTTCATGGAAAGGGTGGTCTGCCACCCTGACCGTCATTGCCATCCTTGAAATCGCCACTCTATCATCATAAGTAGTGCTGTGAACACAAGGGTCCAAAAGCAGAAACAACAAAAAAACCTAAGCTCCCTCTGTGTTTCTTGGGCAATGAGCTAACGAGGACTGAGGATTCCTCCTTCCCCTGATGTTCTGTCCCAGTGTGAGCTTAGCCTCTGTTGGAACACTGGGCCGTCTCTCCAGGCTTCCATGGATCACCTTCCTACAGGCTCCATGTTTCCTGGGTGCTGAGTGACTGGTTTTCCTAGATAACTCCTATAAGAGTTGGCATCCCCTTCCAGACCCCTGAGTGCCAGGCAGTTTGTGACATGTCCCACTGACCAGGTAACTCACCTTGGTTCCCTGAGAGAAAGGCAGGGAATCACGGGGCTGTGCCCATTCGTAGAGTGGGACACCTGGCCTCAGCTCGCCTCTCTGTGCATGATGGGGAAGTAGAAGGCTACCTTTTCTTCTCTCAGTATCCTTTGGCCTCTAAAGCCTTCTTTTTCTCTCTGATAAATCCTTTTCTTTAACCTCTGTGATGTGACTTTGTGACACTTGTCCCATTCTTAATGCATAATTGGCAGAAACTCAGAAGGAAAGTATCATGGCACACCCATAGGAAAGAGGAAAGCAAGACACCTTATATGTATTCATATGCTATACGTCTCACCAATTTCACTGATGAAATTCTATTTGTTTCCTAATTTCACTCATATTTACTTGGTAGATTATTGATACCTGTGTAATTTAGTAGGGCATAGTGTAGACTTGTCTGGCATAGGGTCAGGTTCAAAAAAGCAACAATAGTACTGTAAACATCTCTCTTGTTTAGAACAATTCCCAGCACACAGCAGTGGTCCAGTGCATTTTGTTAAATAAATGAATAAATGCTTATACAGGAGTTTATTGGTCATTCTTAAGAGTAAGGCGCCTATTTGGATGGCCCCGAGAGGCCACTTTGCATTTTCGGATGGGTCCTCAGTTATCTCAAATCAGTTGCAAACATGAATTCTATTGGTGCAAAGCCGACAATGTGTTATAACCAGGACGATGGCCAAATGTTTGTGGGGCACAAACTTTACCAAGCTTATGACCTACCGTAAAACTCTGGGGCTGCAAAAAATTTTTAAGGGTAAAACTAATTTCTGTACATATGACGAACAAAATATTAATACCTTTAATGTTTTCAACACCCTCGTGAATCAATAACAGAAAGAAACACACATCAATAGAAACAATGGATTAAGGGTATGGATAATCATTTCTCTGTAGAAGAAACAAAAAAAGAGGATGAACCTATGCAGGCATCGTTGATGTTCACTACATTGTACATGACTCGTCAAATTGAGAATGATAAAAATGAATGCCACACATTGTCGATGACAGTGAAGTGAAAAATGAAATGTTACGAACTTTTAGGAAGATGGCAAGTCGATGCAAACTTTGTGTAGAACAGTTTGGCAATGTTTATTAAAATCGTTGACCAAGCAATTCTTACTTATTACAAAGATACCCTAAAGAAATACTGAGAAATATTTTCAGATTTTAAAATTTATTTATCATATCAGAACATTGAGATAACCTTGGAATCTATCAAGAGGAATTTTTTAAAAAGTAACGGCACATGTAGTCGTGGAATATTAGGTACTGAGTTCAAATATTGTAGGAAGTATGTCACCGCATACACATTTGCCATCTAAAAGGCACATTTTAAGACTATCATAGTAAATGCAGAGCCTTGATAGGAGTGTGAGTGATTTTTATTTTCTCACTGTTGCTTTTCTGTATGTTCTTATTTATAGGGCGTACAGGTACTAATTTGGTATTGGGACAGAGATCATACTAAAAATAAACAAAGACTGTCACTGAGTAGAACGGGAGGCTCTGATAGCTTCTTTGAAAGTGGTCCCCTCACCAAGTAAAATAGCAGAAGCCACTTGGGGCTGTGATTTTGAGCGCATATGCACTAAAAGCCTAAAAGCTTTTTCAAACTCTCTTCGGTTTCACTTGGATAACTTATTGAAACCTAAGCTAGGTAACAAAGTGATTTCTCTCCAGTTACAAGTTAAATCGTTTGTCCACTTCAATCAGAATATAGATGATTACTAATTAATTAACTCATCCATTCAATATATAACCAACATTCATTCGACTTTGTGCTGTTAAGTTGGGCATCTGGGGTACTTAGGATAAATATGACTGGATGCCTGCCCTCCGAACACTTGGTGTTTGCACATCATCAGAAATCATTTTCGCACGTACTGACTACTCATTAAAATATGTATCTCTAAAAAAATTTTTTTTAATTAAAAAAAAACATTTATTCATCTTTGAGAGAGACAGAGAGACAGAGAGAGACAGAGGGAAACAGAGACAGAGCTAGAGCAGGGAGGAGCAGAGAAAGGGGAGACACAGAATCCGAAGCAAGCTCCAGGCCCTGAGCCATCAGCATAGAGCCCGACATGGGGCTCAAACCCACAAACCGTAAGATCATGACCTGAGCCGAAGTTGGACACTTAACTGACTGAGCCACCCAGGCACCCCAAAATATATATCTTAAGGTAGGATTAAGTTGGTAGCTGTCCTACTAATTAGATGCATTATGGCCTTCAATATACTGATTTTATTTATTTATTTATTTATTTATTTATTTATGTATTTATGTATTTATTTATTTATTTTTACTGTGGATAAAATCTTTTTTAGGATAGATCTTCTAAAAGGCCATTGATAAATAGGTACCATGATATGTGTAATTAACCTATTATAGATCTTCTTACCTAATGAAGAGGAAACTTTGCAGGACTCCTTCATTACCCTTAACTCTTTCCTTTTACATACTGCTTTGAATTATCTTCACATTTTTGATGTTTACTTATAAATGGTGGAGCCAGGACACATTTTCAAAAATCATAAAATAAAAAAAAAATCAGTCAATATTGAAGGAATAAAATTGAATCTATCATTAAAAATTTTTTTTAACATTTATTTATTTTTTGAGAGACAGAGACAGAGCATGAGCTGGGGGGGGGGTACACAGAGAGAGGGGGAGTGACAGATTCTGAAACAGGCTCCAGGCTCCAAGCTGTCAGCACAGAGCCCGACCCGGGGCTCGAACTCATGAACCATGAGATCATGACCTGAGCCGAAGACAGACGCCTAACTGACTGAGCCACCCAGGTGCCCCGAAGCTATCATTTTTAAATAGAAGTGGTCACATTATTCATAAACAGATCGCAGGAGATAGCAGATATTTGCCTGGGTAATATGCAAGAGGGAAAGTCCTTGCGACATTGATAGAAAAATAGGAATTAAATTATTAGCCAGACTCCTTCCTGGATATGAAATATAAAGTTCCTTTAATATTCCCTGTTATCTTTCTGTATTTCTGGAAACCTCCTCTCTGGTTTATATAGTGAGGTGAAAATATCCATAATATACCCAGAAGTCTGATGCAGGTGTACGAGATCAAAGATTTTCTTTCCTGAGCCAAGAGCTAAGATGAGAGGAATCTTTCTGAGTTTCCTGTTTAACCAGAGCAGCGAGGCAGTGATTATGGCCAAAGGCTGTCATCCTCCCTTTTTATATTCAAGGGATTTAAGTTACCATCCCTCTAATCAGAGCATTGAGTACTGTAATAGACTTTTCTGAAAGAAGGTAAAAAAAAAATTTCCTTACCTTTTTTATGATAAAAATTCAGTGCCGTATAGAACTAGAAATGCTTTTCAAGCTTCCTGGAGAAGTTCATCCTCTGCAGAGGGTGAGTAATTTGACATGGCAGTAACATGTTCTGTTGGTAGAAAGAATGATTGAATCCTACAGTACTCTGCACTGGAGATCATTGCATGAATCTATTAGGCTTTATCTAAATGCAGTCCAGCAAATTACATTAACGACTGCCTGATGCTAAGTTAACATCTGGAAATCCATTGTTTTTGACTTTATATGATCCCAGTTTCTGAACTAGCTTGAAGCAAACCACTTTAACCCTCTTGTTTTCTGTGTATGAAGGAAAACTTCATTCACCATCCCAAGCTAGTAGAAACAGGGCTTAAGATTTGAGAAGCAGGTATACTGGACTTCCAAAGAGTAGCAATGAAGTATGCAGTGAACTTCCTGCTTCCACTCTGTGTGCCTCCAATACAACCTACACATTGCCATTCAATCGCTTTTAATTACAGACTCTGAGACATGTGATTTCCTTGTTGAGAAATGTACACCAAGGCCCTCCATTTGTCCGCACCATGGCTAGATTGTGACGAGGAGGACAAGATGCCTGACATGGGATAAGGCCAAGGCTGGAGACAGATTGGACAGAACCGAGGAAGCCGATGGTCAACTCAAGGCGTAGACGATTAGGAGTCCTTGAGCTTCTCCAATGATGGAAGTCAAAGTCAAAAAGAGAAATGAGCCCAAAGCAAGGCAGACGCAACAGAGCCAATTAAATGGTATAAGCAATGGAGTCCAAATCCAGAAGCACACAGCCATCAGAGTCACTGGTTAGAGAAGAAATGGGCTCCTGAGAATTAAGGTGACAGTCACAGATCAAAGAGCCTGGAAGAAACTGGGGACGACACAGAGCAGCCCATCTATTCGTTTTGTTTTCCATCTATTCGTTTTTAATGCTATTTCCTTAAAAGGTTGTTAAAACCAAGTTTAAGGGCATTAGACACTTAAATATGAGGTGTTATGCCAATATTATTTGTACACTGAGCCTAAAGCCTTTTAATATATGAAACAAACATATAGAGACATATCAAATTAAAATGTTTGAATTTAAACTAGGAATCTTTTATGAGAGTCAGGGGAGAAATCTCGGAGCCATAATTGGGTAATAATGTTTCTACCAGATGGGGCATGGAGAGATAAGAGAAACGGCCGTACACAGAAGAGATCCATTCAATTCATTTTCTTTACGAGAGTATTTTCACATTTCTAATGAAAACTTTCCAGTTTCCAGGAGGACAAACACCAGTTGACAAAGACCGTGGTGGTCACAAGTCTCTTTCTGTAAAAATTGTTTCAAAGAAGTATATATAGGGTAAAAACCAGCGCAGTAAGCTAAATAAAATGTGTTCTCCTACACTGTACATGCATTTCATGTTAGATTTTGTTTAAACTGACTGGGGGTTGGAAATAATTTTGGCCTCCATAAAATGGTCTAATTAGTGGTGTTTAAATAATCACCCTTCTGATGCACCGTCCATCTTGGCCTACTCACCTAACTAGCTTTTGTTTTGAAGCCACGCATGGAAGTATTGTAGCTGAAGCGGTCAACGGCTACTACTCCTTCCTCTCCACGTCCCCATTGCTTCAGGTGCACACTGCAGAATTTGCTACCATTTGAGTCATGGTCCAGTAGTTGAGCAGGCTCCTGATGCTTTCACCCAAGTTAATCTTTGAAGCGATTGAATGTAATGTGATCCAGATGTGTTTCATAGGACCACCCAAGGTTCCCAAAGCACCCCCTGGTTTTTCCTGGTAGATAAAAAGCACTTGCCTTCAAGGTACTCCAGCTTTGCTGGCCAGAATCAGTGAGGAAGATTAAAGGGAACGATGATTTTCTGAATGAGAGGAGAGAGGAATACAATCGTACCCACTGATTTCTTCATACAGCAATTCAATCTTGCTTTGCTTTCTTGTAAATTCCCCTAAGCTGTGTCATAGATGTTCTCTGTGACAGAGAATTTAACCTCTTTATTTATTTGGCCAGCAAAGGCAGTAGTTCTATCCTTTTTGATCTTAGATTGTAAACTTCTCAGGGGCATGGACTCTGTTAGTTTAATTCACCTCAAGTCAAGCATAGCACCTTTACAGAGAAAACTCCATCCTTCTTATGGGTGACTTTTTACTCTTGTTATTATTAGATGTACATTCCTTTTCATGTCTAAGCTTCAGATTGGGGTGATATCTCTCTTACTCTTTCGAATGCCACCATCAAGGTGTCTGTTTCCCTCAGTGGCGACACATATAACTGATTCAGCAACATGATCGTCCTTGCGTTTCCAAGGGTTGTCTCCAAACGCTTTCCCAAATGCATGGCCCTTTTACCACCTGCTGCTTCTTTTCACATGAAGTGGATTTTAATTCAAGTCGGATATTATAATACTGGAATGGCTTATATATCAGTGCCTTTGTATTCTAAGGTGCTAATGGGGATGGCCAAGAGAATCAGGATTTTTCGGAGCCTGAAGGCTGTGCTTCTATGTTGCCATTGCGTTCCAATTAAATAAGTTTTTGTAAAGAAGTACCCTAGTTTATAGCTCTGACTTTCTATTTAATAATCAGACCAAAGGCTTTTCTTTCAAAGAGCAATTTACTTCGTAGGGCTGCTGACCAGAAGGAGGGTTTCCCAGCCCTCTGCACACTTGCTGCTCAAAAGTGTGGGCCATGGGTTGGCATCATCAGTGCTCCTGGGGAATTGTTAGAGATGCAGAAATCCAGGCCTCCAGGCTCACTCCAGATCTGCTCTAGCAGACGCCACAGTACAACAAGAACCCAGGGGATACGTATGTGAGGTCACATTTCAGAGGCTGGACTCCATACTCAATGGTCCTATTTTCTGAGATTGTGATCCAGTGACCCTTTTTGGTTTGGCTTCTTGGGATCAGGTGCCCACTTCAACAGGGCCCTGCTGAGGTGGCTACTGGGGTTCGTTTTGGGCACGTGGTAGTTCCAGTAAGAACACCTCATGGAAAACAAGTCTTCAGGGCCCAGGCCTTCCAGTCTCAGGGCTTTGTTACTGGTGACTCCGTTTGGCAACCACTTTGTATCAAGTGTCACTGCTTCTCTATTTATCTTGTTGTTGACGCATTACAATAATGAATAGCTTTGGGGCACCTGGGTGGCTCAGTCAGTTGTGTGTCCAACTCTTGATTACGGCTTGGGTCATGATCTCGTGGTTGGTGGGATCCAAGCCCATGTTGGGCTCTTTGCTGATAGCACAGAACCTGCTTGGCATTCTGTCTCCCCCCTCTCTCTCTCTGTCTCTCTGTCTCTCTGTCTCTCTCTCTCTCTCTCTCGAAATAAATAAATAAATAAATAAACTTGAAAAAATAGCCTTTGTTCCCCTAAAGGTTCGTATAACTACCCGTGACAAGAGATACCTAAGATACAAACCGCAGTTCAGTGCTTTGACACCTACCTGTCCTGATGCTTAAGACTGATGCAGATGTTGCTTTAAACTTGCTAGCATGGTGCTCCAGAGCTCTTATTTAAAATTAATACATACACCATTAAAAATGTCGGGCAAATCCGCTGAACATTGTCATTGGAGTGATTTTATGATTAACTGGACCCTTGAGGAAACTTCTGGATAAAGTTGAAAGAGGTCACACCGTATTCTTGACCTCCCCTGTTTTACCCGCATGGAGTGGTTACCTATTTGGAATTTTAAGACTTCCTGGAATATAGTACAAGAACCCCCGGCATACAAGAATGACAATTCCTCATCCCCTGTCAATATTGTATACGATTTTCATTTGAACAATCGGTTTCACTGTCTAAACTACGGAATTCCTAAATGCTCCGGGATTACGTGTGTGTGGAATGAAGTATGATATATTGGTCCCACTGGCAATGGACTTGTCCTCTTATCTGAGTGGCATCGCTTAGCGATGGTGTGCAGTTACCAAGATAAGTAGAAAACTAGTTGGTGTTTAGTGTCTCCCCAAGCCTGTCCAGGACCCTCCCACGTAGGATAATCTTTAACCTGCTTTGTTTGGAGTCTAGTTGGACGTCCTGGTGATTTCTCTCCTTCTCAAAGTTAGAGGTTCATTTTTAAGCGGTTGGCTGCAAAAGGGACGTTTAAGCAATGCTTCAAGGCCACTTCCTGCAGAGTGAGACCTCAAGCACTGTCACACTAATCATCATTTACTCCTGGCTTGAGAGTGATTCTGAAACATTATTATCAGTGAGTCTTGTCTCACGAGTTTGTGACACTGTGATCATTTAACTACAGCCATTGCTGGATAGCTCTTTTCCATACTTCCGGGACTGCCAGTAGAAGTCTGCAGTAGGAGCATTTCCCAGATGTCTAAACATATACTCTGACACTTGGTTCTAGATCTCTTGCTTCATGCTGGGCACGCATGGCTGACAAGAAAAAGCTGGTTAACATAGTGACTTTTTTTTTTTTTTTAAAGCCAGGTACAACTATTAGCCTGTAGTTGTAAATAAACTCCCTAGAATAATCAATTATTATAGATGGGCTTCAAAGCCTACTTCTCAGGTTAACATGTGCATCATCTAAAGGCTTGTAGAGGTCACCATGAACTTATGAATTGTTGAGGGTCTGATATGCACCCAGCATTTCTATGCACAGACAACGCACCAGAGCAAACGGACACAACCTGTGTCTCCGTGGTTCTCACAAATAAGTGGGCACAACCGACATTAAACCATCATAAATCTAAGATTTCACTTATGTAGCTGACAGACTTTGCATAGAGAGAGAGCCTGAAGTCTTAGGGACCTTGACCAACATTTTGAAAGAACTCACTAGATGGGTCACATAGAGCTTCCCTTGTGAGGCTAAGGCAACACCTTCCTGGAGGCATGTGACTTCTTCCTCAGTCCCGGCCAGTGCAAAGGGGCACCACACAGAAGTGGAGAGAACCTGAACGCTTTCAAGTTATGTGACTGTGAGTGAATTGGGTTTTCCCGCATTATGAACTTAACTTGCACGGTCTCTGAGAGTGTACGTGTAGTAGCAAACTGGTGGGAGAGTTAAACCTTGAAAAGTTTTTGAGGAAAAACACAAGCGTCTGTGCAACGCAAGCTGGTGAAATACTCCTTGGAGACCCTGCATGAAGAGACACCCCCACCTCGCTCGTGGGGGCGTGGGGCTCACAGCCGCACAGCCAGCTCCCTGGGACAACTGAGTGAAGACTGGGAAATTAGCAGTCAGCATAGAATCCTCGTCACATTCCCCCTCTGAGTGCCTGGGACTTGGGAAAATGTACTCTCGGAGGGTAGCAGGGAGAGGAATCCTGAGGCGGCTCACCCTCTGGGTCCTTGGCGGGTCCTGAAAAAGAACATGGCTGCTTCTCTGGGGGAGCTGCAGGAAGGCGGTGCTTGGAGAGAGATGCCAACACGAGGAGAGATTGTGTGCTATGAGCTCAGAGGATGCCAAGAGCTGGCTTCCCTTAAAGGATCTAACTTCCTAGGAGCTTTCTTTCGAGTTCTAAAGAGTGTCATATTCTGCACCCATCTCCAGATTTCTTCCTCAGAGATTAAAAAATAAGTGCATTCACTGATGACAGCCTTTAAGTCTGCACTCAGAGATGTTGTACACAACACACAGTCTGGTCTAACGGTGGCTCCGATGACACCGGGATGAGAGAGCGGTCATGGGACACAAACCTGCTGTAAATCCACAGCAGGCCATGCTTTATTAAGGTTGCGAGTCTTCCAAACCTAGGAGATAGATAGGGGGATAATTGGGGGTGAGGGACACGTAATGGAGTCCTCTTAATGGACACCCCAGAATAATGTTGACTCAAGTATGCTCATTTGCTGCTTGCACATGAGGAAGTTGGCTCCTGAATGATTCATGGTGGTACGTGGTGCTGAATAAAGGAAGGTGTTTAGAATTTAATTGTTGGCTGCAATATTCCCAGGGAGAGATTGTGCAGAGATGGGTGTTTTTGATTGCTTGGTTCAGGTAACGTTTATTCGAAAGCGTATCCCTTAAGGCTGGAAAAGAGCTGCCAGGGAGGGACAAGGAACTCCCGTGACTTGTGGTCTCCTAAGTGTCAGGAGAGAGTATGTCAAGGAAGAGGAAGGAGGCAGTTGTGGTGAATGCAACTGACAAGTCACATAAGTGCTGACATGTATCCCCTGGATTTGTCCACAGGAAAGCCACAGGCGACCTCACCCGGGGTAGTTTCCACTGGGGCAGGGGTTGCCATTGTGTAGATGTCTACGGGCATGGGAAACAATTGGATTTGAAGAAGGAAAGGCATGTTACACACACATGCACACTTGATTTCTCACTATTAGTAATTTGGCACGTTGGGCAATTTGTTCAAGGCTCTAGCTGTGGAGGCTTGCATAGGAAGTTTAGTTCCTTATTGGAAGATCTCCGCAGAGGTGAAACTCTAACGGCATTGGCAACTTCGTCAGAAATGGGCAGAGGTCTGTGGGCTCCTGAGTGATTTGCAGGATATTTCCATTGAACATTCTCAGGGGTCTGGCTACTGGTCTCCTGAGTCCTATGTCTCATTCATCAGGCTGGCTAGTTTGAGCTGGAAAGTCCGGTATGATCTTTCTTGAGTAACAAAGAACATCGAAATATTAAACCCACACTCTCTTCCTCCCCTCGCATCATCGTCAGCCTCAGTCTCAAATGCAAATTGTTGGGCGCTGTGTAATAATGCTCAGTGTTTTCATCGCTGTCTAATAGGTATCGGAGCAAAATAATACATTTAAATTGTCTGGCGCAAGGTGGGTGCTTCATAAACAGAATCCCGTGATAAATAGATTCCCAATAGTAATAGAGGTCAGATGAAACCCTTATTAGTTACATACAGAGAGGAAGACGAACTAGATTTTTCCTTTTACCATTTGTACTAGAGTTTTTATCAAATTTGAAACAATTCACTTGTCCCATGTTCTCTCCCCTTATATCCTTGAATGAGGCTGACACATGATTATAACAGGGATTCGGGATCCACATCTCTAAGCCCCTGGCCAGTGCTGTCACAGAACAGATTCAAAGCGTCTTGGGTGACGCGTGAAAATAACCACAACTAACTATGCGTCACTCGTGCTCACACTCCCAGATCAAAGCTTCGGAAGAAACTTTGAGGTTGTTATACTGTGATACGCCCTCTCCTCTCTTCATAGTACAATGCTGGCTGTCAGAAGTTTATTTATATCATTTCTGGAAAGCTTGGAATCAAGAAATCAGTATCTCTAGAATTCCATATTCCTTATTCTTTTCAAATATACTTGGAGAAATTGTGTTATTGCTGTATATACGGTACGTTTACCTTCTTAGCTACCAAGCTAAAGACTTTAAGCTAATTTAGAAAACAGAACACGTACCAAAATGAATCAGCGAAATCAATGTATGCTTAGCTGCATTCTGTGTAAGAACCATTTTAAACTCTCAAAAAGAATCTCCTATTACATAAAAAACGTGGGAATCCAGGTCAAATCTGGGGATCATTGCACATTTCATAAAGGACATCATTTTATTCAAGAATGGAAACAATCTTATATTTATTGAGTCTGTATTCCATGCTTGGCTTTTGAAGAAGAAAGATGTATTATCTTTTTGTCTAACAATCCTATAAGGCAGAACTATTTTGTCCAATACCCATATGAAAAAAAAAAGTAACCGGCCGTCGTTCGCACAGCGGACAAATAGCATAACTAGAATTTGGGACCATGTCTGTTTACTCCAGGGGCTTCTCTCTGCCCTCTGCCATACATTGCACTTGAAAGCGAATATTTATTCTTAAAAGTGTTTCTATTTCATAATTTAACTTCTAGGTGTTTACACTCTGGAAACAGTCATAGACATATTCAAATAATTGTCTATAAGCCTGTTTAGTCTTACTTTTTTAAATAACGAAATATTTAAAATAACCCGGTGTATGAAAATAGATTATTGATTAAATAAGTAATAAGAAGCTATGCTATTTTATTTTATGGAGACAACGTAAATGAACGTTTTATTTTACTTTTAATTATTTAAGAGACTTATTTATTTATTTGAGGAAGACAGAGACACTGTGAGTGGGGGGAGGGGCAGAGAGAGAAAGAGGCAGGGAATCCCAAGCAGGATCCGAGCTGACAGCAACAGAGCCCAGCACGGGGCTCGAACTCATGAAACCGCGAGATTATGTCCCAAGCCAAAACCAAGGGTCGGACCCTTCACCAACTTAACCAACCACCCAGGTACCCCTCTTTTATTTTTTTAAAGTTTCTTTTTATTTATTTTTTTAAAAAATGATAGGGAGTGAGCTGGGGAGGGGCAGAGAGAGAAGGAGACAGAATCCCAAGCGGGACTCGAACTCACAAGCGGTGACCTGAGCCGAAATCAAGAATCAACCGCTTATATGACTGAGCCACCCAGGCTCCTTCGAAAGTTTTGTAAAAAACACTACTTTAAAGTGAAAAATGAATGTGGTTTTCTTTATATCTGTTGCCTAAAGCTAATAAAAGGCCCATGACACAAGTTTTCCTTTAGGTCAGAAACACGGTCATTTATTCAGATGGGGCTCCAACGTCCCTGGATTTTCTTTAAACGTGAAGGCCTTTCCGGTCTCTTCGAGGCCCAGTTTCCCGGGCCCTCCCTTCATTGCCCTCCGTTCTAGACGTCTGTGCTGTGCCCTCACTGTCAGGTTGAGCAGACTCACCTGGTCTAGCCACACTGCTAGGTTCTTGATTCCGGCATCTGATTTCATCTCTCTTTTTAGCAAGTGCCGTAGCAACCAAAGCGTTTCTAATACTGTGTCTCAGGGTACAAATCAAACTCAATAACTTTTAAGTCAGACAAGGTGAAATGTTCTGTCAAACTCGACCACTGTGAACTTTCATAGACCCGGCACTGGTCGGGGAGAGAGACTGATATTGATTACCTCCTCCTTACTTGGGAGGCAATTGTTCTTCGTGAAGCGTTCGCAGGAAGGAACCAGTGGAAATTTAGCTACCGTTCCTGACCACTATTGGATTCTGGGCAACTAATAGGTTCTTTGGGGAAGTCCCTTGCTTCCCTGAGGCCCACAGCATGTTTGTCCCAATTTTAAATGCTGTGAGCTGTCTTAGGGTTTGGCTCGATGTGCCCGATTGCAAATATTGAACCTTCGGTAGTCAAACACAGAAGTGATATGCGTCTGAACCCTGGCAAAAGAGACCAGGGGAAGCGGACTGTGGAAGATTCAAAGACACCCTGCCTGTTTGGGACAGGAGCCCGGCGCCCGGCCTGCATTCTTCCCGCCAGTTATAAATGAGCAGCATCGATCGCTTGCCTGCTGAGGCCCTGTGCCGCACCAGAGTCTGGGGGGGACAAAGCCGGAGAGAGGACAGAGTGCCTGCTTCGAGGAGCCCCTTAGACACCTCCTTCCCGGGAGCTGAAGTCTGGCAGTTGTTTCTGTGAGATTCCAGACAGGCATCCAAGCAGCTGGCGTGCCCCTCAAGGTAGTTCACACCTGCAGACACACAAAGTACATAGATAGCGAGCCTCTCGCCATCTAGAGGGACAGGGACCTTGCCACTTTCTCCTTTCACTCCTTTCTTTTTAAAAAAAGTTTTTTGTAATGTTCATTTATTTAGTTTTTGAGAGAGCGAGAGAGAGAGAGAGAGGAGGAGAGAATCTCAAGCGGGCTTCCCGCTGTCAGAGCAGAGGTTGGGGGGGGGGGGGGTTTGAACCGCGAACTGGGAGATCATGACCTGGGCCGAAATCAAAGGTCAGGCGCTTAACCAGCTGAGCCTCCCAGGTAACGTTTTACTCCTTTCTTTTTCTGCCGCCTCCACTCCCCTCCTGCTTTAGCTCAGATCCTGACCCCCCCGCCCCCAAAGCTCGTCCAGGACAGTAACCTCCTAATTTCTCTCTTGCCCCAGCCACGGTCCCTGTAGTAAGTCCTTCGCCGTGACGTCACGTTGCTCCTGCTAAAGTGCACACCTGATCTTGATGAATCTTGCCAGAAAACATCTGATGATTTCTCACTGTCCAAGCATGGAGAGACTGCAGTAATTCTCTACGTGTGTGTGTGTGTGAGCGTGTGCACGCACATCCACACAGGCACACTTGCATAGGCTGCATTCTCTACGTACAATTTTAATCATGCTTTAAAGTAATATTCTAAATAGTTCTCATGTAGAGGCGCCTGAGTGGCTCTGTCGGTTAAGCGTGGGACTTCGGCTCAGGTCATGATCTCGCGGTCCGTGAGTTCGAGCCTCGCGTCGGGCTCTGTGCTGACGGCTCAGAGCCTGGAGCCTGTTTCAGATTCTGTGTCTCCCTCTCTCTGACTCTCCCCCGTTCATGCTCTGTCTCTCTCTGTCTCTCAAAAATGAATAGACATCAGAAAAATTTAAATATTTCTCATGTAACTGAATAATCTTCTCATGGCGAAGATTTTTCGACCAATGTGTGTTATTCCACCGGTAACTATCCTAAAATAAATCAGGTCAATCCATTACCGCTGGGCACTTACTTCATTCCAATTTGCAATAGGGTAAATAATGATTAATAAATATCATTATATTAAAACACAGAGATCACACAGAAATCTTTACTCTAAATAATCTGGTTATTTACCAGGATAGAATCAATGCAACAGAGAAAATAATTATTTTGATGTCACTCCGCATTTGTCAATACACTTCTTTTCTAAAGTCAACATTTAATGTGATCAATGTGTAGTGCTTTTCCCGTGAAAGTTCTGCTTCTGGAAACCACCAGAGAAGCACTCATTTTCAAGTATGAAAGCACATGTTTTGGGGTATAGGTGGGGAAGGAATCATGCGGATTTTAGCATTTAATGCAAAAATCTTGAGGTAATAGTAAATGTTAATTTGTCTGTCTATGGTAGAGAACAGGATAAATTCTCACATTGCCTTTTTTCTCAAGGGAGATTACAGAATAAGAATGTTGAAAGTGTAAAATCTGCCAATTGCTTCTTTTTTTTTAAAGTTTTTTCTTAATGTTTATTTTTGAGACTGAGAGAGAGAGAGTGAGAGAGACAGAGAAAGACAGCAAGCAGGGGAGGGGCAGGAGAGAGGGAGACAGAGGATCTGAAGCGGGCTCTGTGCTGACAGCAGAGGACCCGATGCGGGGCTCGAACTCACGGACCGTGAGATCACGACCTGAGCCGAAGTCGGAGGCTCTGGTCACCCCTCCAATTCCTTCTTTTTAGGAAAATCACAAAACAAGAATTTGGGGGCCATATTCAGTGGGAGAAACAGAAGATTTCTGAGCCACACTTCTGATGGTTCCAACAATATGTGAATATACTGCCTCAGTGTTGCAGGTGTATACAGGAGAAGTGGCTGGAGTGGATCATGGCAGAATGGACGGATATGACACGTTCACTTCCTGTCTCCTTTCACTTTTTCTTTCCCAAGCCCACTGAAGAAAAGATTCAGATAAATAATTGTGTCTTTAGCTTCTAGCTTCTAGTCTAGTCTGACTGCTAGAACTACAAAGAGAGTTTCATAATTTCATAAAGGGAATTACGGATGAAAATTCACCTCTCTCTGTGTGCATCAGCTTGGTCTTTTCCACTGTACTGAAGAAAACAGAAATTCAGCGGGTAGTTACTCCACTGTTTAGGACTCTGAGGTTGTCTGAGATTTTTAAACAATTTTTTTTAACATTTATTTATTTTTTGAGAGACAGAGAGAGACAGAGCACGAGCAGGGGAGGGGCAGAGAGAGAGAGAGAGAGAATCTGACGCAGGCTTCAGGCTCTGAGTTGTCAGCACAGGGCCGGATGCGGGGTTCGAGCCCACGAACTAGGAGATCATGATCTGAGCTGAAGTCAGACACCCAGCGGACTGAGCCACCCAGGTGCCCCTAAGATTTTTAATAGAATCGAGTGTCCGTTGAGTAATCAGAATGGTGCATACTGTTCTAAAGTATATTCTTCCTGAGAAATTATTTGTACACATGCCCCCTGCTCATGGATAACAAGGGGACTGTGTTCTGTGCTGAGTGACACACATCGGACAGGCACAGGAGAAAGGACACATTTGCTGAGCGGGAGCCATGGATACCAGAATCCCTGGGAAAGGAAAGTTGACAAGTGCCTTGTGTGAATGGTTAAAAATAGCTGTTTATTTAATTAGTTACAGGAAAGGCCTATGTTTTGTGAGTTCTATACATTGGGAATTTCAAATATTGCATTGAACTTGTTCCACTAAGATTTTTGCATTAAAGTTTAGTTTTAAAATAGGGAAAATGCATCCACGTCAAATCCTGCCAATCCCTCTTGCTTTTGTAATTTATCTTAGGTGCTTTATTTTTTGTTTGCTTATTTTATTTTATTTTTTTGCTTTCTCATAGGAGCAAAATTTTAAAACATGCCTTAAAACCTGTTTGCTATCCTGGAAGGAAAAATAAAAAAGGAAAAAAATAAGATTGTTATCCCATTTGTCCATGAACAGCAGAGACCATAAATGAGATAACTCCTCAAATACGTATGGCTTTTCTCAGGGATATATTTGTTCTCCTCACTATAGAGGTTCAAAGATGATGAACTTTAAGAAAGGACACACTTTTCAGGGGCACCTGGGTGGCTCAGTCGGTTGAGCATCCGACGTCAGTCAGGTCATGATCTCACGGTTCGTGGGTTCGAGCCCTGCGTTGGGCTCTGTGCTGATGGCTCGGGGCCTGGAGCCTGCTTCGGAGTCTGTGTCTCCCTCTCTCGGCCCCTCCCCTGCTTGTTCTCTGTCTCTCTCCGCCTCTCAGAAATAAATAAAAATGTTAAAAAAAATTTTAGTAAAGAAAATAAATGATACACTTTTCAAAGCATGTTGTTATGTACACTGTGGCAGAAGAACATCATTTGCTATTTTTCACTACATTTCGCTTCACATATGCATCTACACACTGTATAGACATATACACCTTACATAACATATATATAGATATAGATATAGGTCTATATGCTGGCTCACGAAAATGAAATCATTACCTGGACTCGTGTTTACCTCTCCACTGTGAACTAAGCCCTCTCACTTTCCTGCCAACCTCCTTTCTGCCTGCCTGTGGAGCTGAGACATCTGTGTTCTGCTCTTGGAACCCTTCAACTCCCTGGGTTCTGAGGCCTTTCAACAAGATTGGAGTTACACCATTGGATTTTTTGGGTTTTCAGCTTGCAGATGGCTGATCATAGGACTTCTCAGCCTCCATAATGAGTAAAACAAACTTGAGAGGAAGAGAGAGAGAGAGAGAGAGAGAGAGAGAGGGAGGGAGAGACTGTTGGTTCTGTGTCGGTTGTGTTTATCTGGAGAATCTTGACTAATAATTTATTTTGCAAAATCCAATTTTCACTTCCCGCTCTGTCTCACATGATTTCTCAGCAGCCTTTGAGCTGGTGGATTCATTCTTCCTTCTTCAAACTCTACACCTCTCTTGACCTTACAATTTTTTTTGTTTGTGTTTCTCTTACTAGGTGTGCCGTTTTGCATTTTCATCAGCAACGCATACGAATTTTATTTGCTCTGGTCAGTACTTGGTTTTATTAATTTTTATTTGCCATTCTAATAAATGTGCAGTGGTTTCTTATCGTCATTTTAGTTTTCTTTTCCATAATAACAAGAGCTGTAGGGCATGTTTCAATATGTTTGTTTGACATCCATTTGTCATCTTTTGGAAGTTCCTGTTCAAATATTTTGGTCATTTAAAAAAGGAGTTGTTTGCTTACTATTGCATTTTGAGAGTTCTTTATATATTTAGGATACAAGCTCTTTTTCAAATAGGTAATTTGCGAATATTTTCTGCCAGTCGGTGGGCGTGTATTCTCTAAGAGTGCTTTTCTTTTCTTTTTTTTTTTTATGAGTGCTTTTCAAAGGTGTAAGTTTTTAATTTTGATGAGGTTCAATTAATCAATATTGCCTTAGATGGGCCATTTTTCTGGGGCCATGTCTAAGAAATCTCTGCCTAGCTAAAAGTCAAGATTTTCTTCTAGTTTCACGTGTCTATTTATGATCCATTTTGAGTTAAATTTTTATTGGATGCGAGATATGGATCAACTTTTTTATTTTCTTGTAGATACCCAAATATTCTAGCACCATTCTTAGAAAAGACTATCCTTTCTGCATTGAATTATCTTTGCATCTTTACCTAAAAATCAAATGATGGTCTCTATGGTCCTATTCCTGGACTCTCTATCCTGTCCCATTGACCCAATAGGTAATATTTTTTCCAAACGCACTGTGTCGGTTGATTAGTTTAACTTTATAGTAAATATTTAACTTAGATGCTATTATAAGTTCTTCAACTTTCTTCATTTTCAAAATTGGCTATTCTAGTTTCTTTTCATTTCTGTATAAGGTTTAAGATCATCCTGTTAATTTATAGAAAATTTTCTCTAATATTTATCTCAAATTGAGATGAATCTATAGATAAGTTTTTGAAGACGGATGCTGATATGATATCGAGTCTCTTAATCAACCAATGTGATGCTCCTCTCCATTTATTTAGATTTTCCTTGATTTTTTTTTTGTCATTATTTTGTAGTTTTCAGCATACAGATCTTACGCACATTTCGAAAAACTTATATAAAATGATTTCATGGTGTTTGGTCCATTTTCAATGGCAATTAAATTTTTGTGATTTCAAATTGTTCATTGCTTGTGTGCTCTTTGAAAACTTACCTTACGATCTGTGTGATCTTAGTTCTAGTTCTTTCTCCAGGGTTCTTTGTGAATATCTAACACAGCAATCATGTTGTCTGCAAACAGGACACTTTTGTTTCTTTCTTTCCAGTCCACGTGCCTTTTGCTTCCTCCTTTTGCCTTACTACACATCCCAGCCCTTCCGCAAATTTGTTGGATAGGAATTACATGTGGACAACAACAACTATGTCAGATCTTAGGGGAAAAGGGGAAAAGTAATTGGTCTCTCACCAGTCTGAATGATGGGATCCATAGGACTTTTGGAGATAGCTTCTACCAGGTTGAGGAAGGCCATCTCTGCTCCTAGTTTCCTGAGAATTGTAACCATGAACATGGAAAGAGAAGAGGAGCATGGGGAGGATGTAGCCGGGAAAGAGTCCAACACTGAGCATCAGGAAGAAGAGGGTGGAGGGAAACCATCCTTCTGGGAGCAGCAAGTGACGGAAATGTGCAGAAATCCAAAGGAAGGAGTTTTGAAGAGGTTGGGAGAGGTGAAAAGTGACCATTGCATTTTGCAACATGCAGGTGGTGTTTAACCTTGACAAGTGTCATTACGGTGGAAGGAAGATTCGAGTATGACAGCAGTGAATGGGAAGCGTTAAGTAGACACCTACAGACCCTTTCAGTCTTCCTTTCTGCAAGGGGGCCAGAGAAATGGGGAGATTCCCTGAGGGAGAAGGGAACGTAGAAGCAGATTTCTCCTGCCAGTATAACACAGCCTGTTTTCATGCCAAAGGACGTGACGTGAGAGAGGAAGGTGACACCAATAGTGATAAAAGGGAAAGAATGGGAAGAACTATGGATGTGTCACAAGTTCATAAAAAACAGAAGTAAAACCAATGAATCATCATCACGGCAGTAATCAGGGCAAGTTTATTGTGCACACACCAGAAAGACAGTTGGCAAACTGGGAGCACTCAAACTGAAACATGGAACGAGGCTCAGGGGTGTAGAGTTATAAAGCAACTTATATAGTGAGAGAGCAGCGACTGTTTATTCTTCACAGGGATTGGTTATAATACCAGAGTTTTCTTACATGACAGGGAATTGGTCAGTGGTTACCTCACATCAGCCTGAGAAAACAGTTCAAGTTGTGCTTATGATTTCCAGAGGCAGAGCGATAAAGGATTCCCATCGAGTTAGGCTTGCAAAATAAGCTAAATTAAGCTTCGTTTGTATGGCTCAACTGGTTTTATTTGTTCAGGGAATTTTTACGACTTGTCTCGGTTTGTTTTTTTATTTTAACAGATGGAAATTCATGAATAAAGCAATAACGAACAGGAGCCAAAGCAGAGTTAGCAGGTCTCGGTCTTTGAAAAGAACAGGAGTGGGGCGCCGGGGTGGCTCAGTCGGTTAAGCATCCAACGCTTGATTTCGGCTCAGCTCATGATCTCGTGGTTCATGGGTTCGAGCCCCATGTTGGGCTCTGGGCTGACAGTGCAGACCCTGCTTGTCATTCTTTCTCTTTCTCCCTCTCTCTCTGCCCCTCTCTCCTTCTGCCCTCTCTCTTTCCCTCAAAATAAATAAACATTAAAAAAAAAAAGAAAAAAGCAGGGGTTTGATATATGTGACAAAGTGTTGTTTTTTGTTACACAAAACAGAAAGAGCTCTTCAAATAAATAATGAGAAAACAGAAAAACTGTGAAAGCATGGGTACATCCACGAAAGTGAAAATATCAAATAGCAAACAGAATCATTTTCAAATGGGGGAAGGAATGAGAGAGAAGCATGAATGTCCAGATTTCTGAGTTGGATGGATTTATGGGGAAGTTGACGAGCCCATGGTATAGGAATCCCCACGTTTACTCATTAATCCATACTTCTACCAAACATTTAGTAACTCCTACATGCCCGTGTCAGGAAGAACTATTTAGAAAGCGTAGTTAGATGCACCACTCTGGGAGTCGGGAGAGACGTGTAGGTAAACAGAATCATTTTCAAAAGCTTCACTAACGATGATAAAGAATAACAACAATAATGCTTAATTCTCACGGAACTCAACTATAGAGCCTGCTATGGAGAATGCTGAGTGGTGCGTGTGGCCAGGTGAACCGGGGGTCACCAGAATGCAGGTACAGCCCCACGGGGATGATGGGCATACGATTTCCTTTCTAGTATCCCCCGGCGTGGACAAAACAGAGTCTAAACCCAGACGTGACCATGCAGGGCCGGTGGGAGAGATGCTGGGCACACCTTCTTGTTCTTGCTCCTGGAATGGAAAAGGAAATTTCTAAGTCTCAAGAAAGAATGGGGGGAGTCCTCCAGGATTTTCTTCCTTCCATTGTCTCTCTTTGTTCATGTCTCAGTCCCTGGGCTGTCGCAGGCAGAGGCGATGGCAGGGCTAGAGCTTCAGGAACGAAGTTGCAGGAATCAAAATTCCCAGAAAGGGAGCCTTTCTCAGTAGGGCAGAGCTGCGTCTCTGGGACGGAAGCGTCAGACCCTATGGCCTGTATTCCTCTCCATGCGTCCCCCTCCCTGCAGGGCCCAGAGATGGCACAACCATGGAAGTGGTGAGTTTCTGGCAGAATTGAAAGGGGAGCCTCGGGAAGGGGTAAGCGCTGATGTTATAAGTCCTTGAAAGGGAGCAGCTCGGGAGAACCGCCCTGGAGGCAGGTTTACGAACTGCTGCGGGTGCATCCTGGCTTGCTGACCATTTCTCAGAGGCCAGCAACAGAACGGATGTCGCTGCAATGGCTTTGGAAGCAGAGCTGACATTTCAACCGCGGCCCGCAAACATGCTGACATTCTCTATAGACCATAAACGAGACCCAGCATCCCATGACGTCAAAGGTCCAAGATACAAACTGAAATTACTTCGCAAGCGAAAATTGCAAACATCTCTACCGACTTTGTAAAAGAGCATTGAAAGAGGTAAAGGGACATAAAGAAAGAAAAAATGAGGCGGTCAAGTATATACAGGGTAATTATATAGTAAACTTGACTTTTTTTTTAGCGTATCTGGGGGGAGCTTCAGGACGATTCTTAAAGGCAATAAAAATCCATAGGGCTTTTAAATATCTAACCCCTGTTATGGGCTAAACTGCGTCCCCCCCCCAGCCCCCAGAATTGATATGTTGAAGTTTGGCTCCTAGTATCTCAGAATGTGGCTTATTTGGAGACAGAGTCTTTAAAGAGCTGATTATGTTCGAATGAAGTCATTAGGATAAGACACAATCCAATATGATATTGGCTACACACGGTCTGAGGTTCAGTTTCTTTCTTTTTTTTTTTTGTAGTGTTTATTTTTATTTTTTGAAAGAGAGTGCGAGTGGAGGAGGGGCAGAGAGAGGGGAACAGCGGATCCCAAGTGGGTTCTGCGCCGGCAGGGGAGAGCCAGATGCGGGGCTTGAACTCACGAATCGTGAGATCATGACCTGAGCAAAACCAAGAGTCGTGCTCTCAACTGACTGAGCCCCCCGGGTGGCCCTGAGGTCCAGTTTCTTTTTCCTAACAATACTGATTAAACACAGTGCCAGAGTCAACGTTTGTTTCTTAGGTGGCAAGGATAAAATGAGTCAATGGGCATCCATACCTTCCATCAGTGTTCTCCACGTTGTATGGAAAGGGTCTGCGAACAACTCTTCACTTTTGTTTTCCTTCCAGTCCCACTCTGGAGCCAGAGACTCATCTCTCTTAGAATTTATGTCCTCGTGCCTGTCAGACACATGTTAGGAGCAAATAACATTTGTTTCATTGAAATTAAAATATGTTTTCAATTTCGAAGAGCTGGATTATTAAACAATAAAATGATTTGTTCGGTATGTGTGACTCTAAAAATGTCTCTTAATTCCAGTAGAATAAAACCAGTGTGAAAACAGTTTTTGTCTATTCTTGAGTCATTCTGTCATCTTGTAAGTTGCAAAGAAATATGCAATATATTTTAACTTATAATTAAGTATATTTAATTAAATATATAATTACATAAATATGTTTTACTTATTTAATTTTTCTGGTCAAAAAAAAAAAGATTTTATTTTACACAAGGCTGAGATATAATTCTAGTTAGTATGATTTACCTTATTCTTTATTCTTCCTAAAATCAGTGACACTACATTTGCCTGCACTTACTGGGGTAGATTTGGGAAGTATTGCCCCCCCACCAAAAAGCAATTTTGGATTTAAATGGATAAAGTGTCAAAACACACACATCAATAATATCTAAAACATTACATACTTTTTCCCTATAGTTTCCTGACTAGCAAAGCATTTTGTACCAGGTACATTTAGTTTCCTGATGCCAAGGTAGACTGCGCATTTCTCTCGCAAAATATTTATGTGGCTTTCTCAATTTGCATTTGCTTCTAAAAGTGTTTGATTCATATTGATAATGTTCCTGAAAGATTTCTCATATGAAATTCAGCCTACCAACTTCCATTTACACATGTACAAAATCTGACTTTGCCTAACCATTTTCTTCTATTCGTGACTGGCCAATAATGTGAGCCACTGTTCCCGGACTTTGTGTCACACAAGTTAAATTTGAGTCAATGGGCCAAATGTTTTCAGAGCTCCACCAGGCACAAGAAAGGTTAGTGGGTGCAACAGATACAAACACAAGGGAAGGAGTTTTGAATTCTGGTATCATAAGGGAATGTATACAGAAAAGTGATCAGGCAATCATAACACTATAACTCAAGTAAATGTTAGTCTGAGGGAGGAAGATGCTGTGAGACAAAAATGAGAATATTTAACGAGAACCTGAGGATTGGGGTAAGGAAGGCAGGCCCGCCCGAGGAGGTAACGGTAAAAGTGTGACCTATCAGCATCGGGCATATAGTCAGCGGTATTAAAATGGAGGTGTATGGTGACAGATGGGAGGTACAGGCTTCCAGTTGTGGAATGAGTAAGTCATGGGGATACAGGGTACGGCACAGAGAACAGAGTCAATGGTATTGTGACAGAGGATGGTGACAGATGGTAGTCACACTTGCGGTGAGCACAGGATGACATACAGACTACACTGCACACCTGAACCCAATGTAACACCGTGTGCCAACTATCCTCAAATTAAACAAAACCCAGAAAAGTGAGACCTATCAGGTAGGCACTGTAATGGTTACCCAAGCAAACCATTTGGGAGGAAATGGGGAGAACCGGGCATAAGAAATGGCTCGGACGTAAATACACAGCTGGGTGCTTTCAGTGCTAGGATTGGAAGGTGATTGGAGAAATCTAGAGGGACGAGTTTGCAAGAGAGTTGAGAGGAGCTTTGAGAAGGTGGCAGGTGCAAGGCATACAAACCATGAGAAGGTGTGAAGGTAACGGGGAAACTTTGGAAGATGTCAAAAGCGGAATGTCTTCATATTCGTGCTTTAGTTTAGAAACCTCGCTCTTGGTGCAGTGGAGGGAATGCTCCAGAAGAAGATGGCCGAATCTAAGTTGACGGGGAGAGGTTGATAAACTACGCAAGGTCAGAACTCAGATTTAGTAAGAATGAAGATTGCTTCTCTGACGGGCCCACAGAGCACAGGGGAAAGGTGAAACATTCCTGAGCCAAGCAGTTGGGAGGCTGGTCGTGCTTTGACTTCCAGGGGTAGAGCTCGGAAGCAGTGGCCCGTCGGGGAAACCCTGTCCCCACCCCAATGCATTCATGACACATTCAGTTCTCGGCGGTAGGCTATACAGAAGTGATGTGAATCACGTCTAGGCTAAGGAAGTCACAGAGTGGTCTTTCCGTCCACACTTCTTCCTCTGTTATTAGATGGATGGCATGCCTGGTATGACCATGGACTACAGGCGACAATATGATAGGTCCTTTTCCACTTAATTTTCTTTTTCCGTTTTTTTTTTTGTTTTAATTTTTTTAAAGGTTTATTCATTTTTCAGAGACAGAGCGTGAGCGGGGGAGGGGCAGAGAGAGAGGGAGACACAGAATCCAAAGCAGGCTCCAGGCTCCGAGCCCTCAGCACAGAGCCCGATGTGGGCCCCAAGCTCAGGACGGTGAGATCATGACCTGAGCTGAAGTCAGAGGCTTAAATGACTAAGCCACCCAAGTATGCACCTCCCCCCACCCCACGTACCTTAATTTATTAACTTAATTACCTCGTTCACTCTACTTAACTCTTAAATTACCTGGGAGAGTAAAAAAGGGGCACCTTGACGTAAAGTATGGCCATAATAGAATCATGTTAGTGTTCAGAAGGAAAACTATGAGGAAAGGCTATATTTTGTGTGCAGTGGCAAAACATTTGATAAAACGTCACTTATAAAAATTTGGAAAGCAGCCCATATGCCTGTTGTGGTGTGGTCTGGAGGAGGAGATTGGAAAGAGTCAAATACAGTATAACTCTTAATTTCTGCTTTTAGCAAGATCTCAAAAGAATGAGGTGAGCTTAGGCAAAAATTGCTTGAGAGAACAAGTAAAACAAAATTAATCAAAACCACTGGGGCTTCAGCTCCCTTCTGATCCCAACAAGAGGAGACAATACAGAAAAGAAATGGCCGGGACAATAAATGTTTCTTAGAATTTATAAGTTATTCATAGAGATTCATCCCTGGGTGTCTTTCCTTGCTCAAAGCCTAATTTCAGATGGTCTCAAGATAATTGATATTAAATTGAGAGAGAAAGGCTTGGGAGCAAGAGAAAAAGTAAAGCTCAAAAGTTATTTCTAGTTGCGAAGAATGTAGTTACTGGCACATGTATCTGACTGGAGGCAAATAAATCAGAAACTAACTAAATTTTAAATTTAATTACACTGTTAAGAAATGTAAAGCTATACTTGTGCCCCCAAAGTACATCAAGAGAAGGCCCACGGAGGCTGGGAACCCCCCAGGAAGGACATAATTAATTGAAGTCTATCAGATTTGCCACGGAGAATGAGGAACAGAGAGAATTCCCAAGAGTGAACCGAAACCAGAAGAAAAAATGGGTAATGAATAAAAGAAGGCAAGTGGCTGGAAAATTGGTTTCAAGGTGACCAGCTATCTTGATTTGCTCATCACTTTCCTAGTTTTAACACTGATAGTCTTGTGTCCTGGGAAACCAATCAGTTCCAGGCAAACGGGAATGGTTGGTTACTGTACAATAATTCTAGGAATGAGTTTTTCCTGGTGGATCCTGATAGAACAGTGGGACAAAGTTGTTGGAGACATAAGTAAAAGTGTAGTTGTAGTGATGGATGCTGATTCCAATCCAGCTGTGGAGGGAAGGACAGCAGAAATATCTGGCAAGGAGGGGGTAAGGGACTAGAGTTCAAGATGAAGTCCAGACATAACCACAGTGGTTTTTTGATGTAAAAAACTTTAAAGCATAGTATAAGGAGTCATGAATAAGAACGTTGAGGAAAGATGCCTGGCACCTATAAATAATTTTTTAGCATCTAATTTATATTGAGACCCTATTACAGTGAAAGTCTGGGTGAGCCAGTGCATTCCTTTGTCTTTCCTTGACTTGTTCCACAGAGATAAGCATGATAATGGGTGAGTATAAGAGCATTAGGAGTAAGCATTTCTGTATCTTTCAGTCATAGTCTATTCAATCTCAAAGCCTCTAAAATTATGAAGTTTATCCTGGTTAATATCCTGCCTTCAATCTCAACACTTCTCCCTGTTGGTTCTAAACAAGAAGGCACCAAACACGTTTGATTTATGACGTGTGTTCTTTCCTTAACAGTTGGGACGGGGGCGCCTGGGTGGCTTAGTCTGCTAAGTGTCCCACTCTTGGTTTTGGCTGCCATCGTGATCTCACAGTTCATGAGTTCGAGCCCCGCGTCAGACTCTGCACTGGGGCTCTGGGCTGGCAGTGCGGAGTCTGCTTGAGATACTCTGTCTCTGTCTCTCTCTCTTCCCCTCCCCTGCTTATTCTCTCTCTCTTTCTCAAAATAAATAAATAAAGGTTCTAAAAATTAAAAAAAAAAACCCGCACAATTGGGATGAGTTGGGAAGCGTTAATACCAAAAGAGTTGCTTCTAGAAGACAAAGCAGAAAGCAAAAATGATTTTTCTTTCACTTTACTGTATTTATTTACTATATAACTGATGTTAATAGGTTTGGAAGAAGGCAGGGGGATACGAAGGGTGGATTTTAATTCAGTTTGAGGTGTATAAATGCAAGAGTACAAATACTGTGCAAAGAGCCAGTCCTATTGGTGGGGCTAAGGATGAGCTTGGAGCTAAATTGCATTGTTTAGACTCTTATATTTTCACATTTGTGCAAGACACAAAGAATCGATCCCTTCTGCCAGGAGACATTCTAGATGGTTTGCAAAAGAGCCCTCATTCACTCTGATTCATGGTTATCTGTGTGGTAATGCAAGTGTAAAGTTTTTGCACAAACCATATTGCAAGCAACGAGTTTGAATCAAGGAATTGTCTTGATTACCTAAGTCTCAAAAAAAATGAAGGGGGAAAAAAAAAGCTAGTGAGACCACTTTTCTTGAGTCGCTGTCCAATGAGATGGATGAAACATGATTTTGAGCACTAAATTAAGAGTAAGTGCAACTTGTATAGCAGTGCTCATAGCAGAGACAGTAGCCTGGAAAGATAAAAAGGAGGATGGTAATGATTGCTCTCTATTATCGCTGCCCCTCCCCCCCGCCCCTCCCCCAATAATGGCCGCGAACTACCTTAGAAAGGACACTTCGGGCACCCCTTAACCGGTTCCTTGTACTTTCTATGCATTGTTTAGAGGCACTGAAGTTCATCAAGCTAAATCTGTGGCTGGCAGTTATCAGGAGAAAATAGCACTATTATGTATCAGGGTCCTGATTAAATAAATCAGCTAAGCTTTAGACTCTGCAGGACTTGGAGGAATATAGCATAAGCCTCATTAAGCCTAACAGGTGAATGATCATGTTATGGCGGGCCTCATTACCTTCCATCATTTGCCTATATTTTTGTAGAGGGCACAGGTTATTAAATGGCTGTCAAGGGAAACAGGACTTACTAGGAAGGGGAACCAGTTGCATCGTGTATCGGTCATATTATCTGGCTTTGATTAACCCAGTTTGGGTCCCATCGATTATTAGAAATGCCCCAGATCTTTGTAGGGTAGACAATAGGAAAATATGGGCAATGTACTGGAAACTTTCTTCGGAATTCTTCAGAGAGGTTTTGGGAAGATTTCTCCCTCCAAACTAGTGGGGAAGCATTCTCCATTCTTGATGCTGTGGTTGTGGCTTGTGTTCATGGTTGTTGGTAAGCTGCCCCAGGGAGAGTCAGGGAGGAAAATCCCTTTGGCTCCACCATCTCTGAAAACACCAATTGTCTTAGAGAGGTAAAACAAAAAGAAAAACGCTCACCACCCCTAATTCTATGCAGAACAAAAATTTCTCTCAAAATTGAATATGAAATAAAGACATTTTCAGAAACACTAAACCCGAGGAGTCCTACTGCCAGTATATTTTCACTAAAAGATCCTCTGGTAGAACAAAAACAACACCAGTCAGGAAAGGGAAGTATACAAAAGCAAATAAAGAACTCTTGAAATGATAAATATGAAAGTAAATATAATTTTTTCTCTTATTTTTAAATGACTGTAATAAATAGATGTCTTAAGCAAAAATATGATTTTAATTTTTTTTACGTTTATTTAGTATTGAGAGACAGAGAGACACAGAGTGCCAGCAGGGGAGGGACAGAGAGAGGGGGGAGACATAGAACCTGAAGCGGGCTCCAGACTCTAAGCTGTCAGCACAGAGCCCTATGCGGGGCTGGAACCCACAAACCACGAGATGATGACCTGAGCTGAAGTTGGACGCTCCACCGACTGAGCCACCCAGGTGCCCCCTATGCAAAAATATTAATGATAAACTTTCAGGGTATTTGACGGAAACGGAAACACAAAAGCACTCAAGTGATCCAAAAGAAACTTGTAAAAAGTGAGGCACCTGGGTAGCTCAGTTAGTTAAGCGTCTAACTCTTGCTTTTGGCTCAGGTCATGATCTCACGGTTTGTGAATTCAAGCCGTGCGTCAGGCTCTGTGCTGACAGTGCAGAGCCCGCTTGAAAGTTTCTCTCCCTCTCTCTCTCTCTCTCTCTGCCCCTCCTCCACTTGATCTCTCTCTCTCTCTCTTTCTCAAAATAAATACACTTAAAAAAAGAAATGTTTAAAAATAAAATAAATAAAGAATGGAAAAGGGAAAGACAACTTGCAAGATAGTAGATTTAGATAGAACTGTATTGACAATTATGTGCAAATGGTCAGATTTTACAAGAAATAATGCCAAAGCAACTGGGCATCTTTAGAAAACAATAACTGCTACCTGATACCAGCTACAAAAATTACCCCCAAATGGACCATGACCTAAACGTAAAACTGAAAGCATGGAATTTCTGAAGGGCATCCCCCCTAAAGACAGCCAAAGTACTATCAAATCTTTGCAACACTGATTTCAGTAAAGACATTTATTAGATACAACACAAAACGCTCAAGTCACAAAAGAAAAACTGATAAATTGTCCATCGTCAAAATTTAAAACTTCTGTGCCTTGAGAAACACTGTTAATTTCAAAGATAATATACAGACTTGGAGACAACATATGTATAGCATGTTTTACAAAGGTCTGGTCTCTAAAATACATAAAGGACTCTTACAACTCATTAATAAAACAAATTTTAAAAATTGGCAAAATATGGAGCACCCAGGTGGCTCAGTTGGTTGGGGGTCAGACTCTTGGTTTCAGCTCAGGTCATGATCTCTCATTTCGTAAAATTGAGCCCTGAATCGGGCTCTGACAGTGTGGGACCTGCTTGGGATTCTCTTTCTCCCTCTCTCTCTGCTCCTCCCCCACTCATCCTCTCTGTCTCTCTCAAAATGAATAAATAAACTTAAAAATAAAAGAAAAAATTGGCAAAATGTATGAACGTGCATACTTAGCCAAAGAAAAGACATGAACGGAAAGTGAGATATGAAAAGTCATTCAAAATTGTTTGTCATCATGGAAATGCAAAGTAAAGCAACACTGAGATATTTCTAAATATTTGAATGGTTAAAACAAAAATTTAACCTCTTATAACATCAAATACTAGCAATGAAGTGAGGCAACGTGGATTCATCAATTTCTTGTAGAATTAATAATGGGATATAAATTTTGAGAAATAGTTTGACAGTCCCTTAATTTGCTTTACTTTTACTTCTAAAATTGTGTTTAAGAACACAAAACATGAAATTTACCATCTGAACCATTTTTTAAACTTATCGTTGAGTGGTAGTAAGTACATTCATATTGTGCAGCCTTCACTGCCATCCATCTTCCAAACTCTTCTCATCTTGCTGTACAGAAACTACACCCACTGAGCAATAATTGCCCATGCCTTTCTCCCCATATGCCCTGGAAACCAACATTCTACTTTCTGTCTCCATGATGTGACCAACTGATGAACCTCATAAAAGTGAAATTATAAAATATTTTTATATTTTATATGCCCTCGAGTTTCATTAATGTTGTAGTTGTATTAAAATTTTCTTCTTTGAGTCTGAATGGTATCCTGTTGTGTATATACAGCATATTGTCCTTATCTGTGCATCCTTTGATGGAACTTGGGTTGTTTCCACCTTTAGGATATTGTGGATAATTCCTCTGTAAACGTAGGTGTCCAAAATCTCTTTGAGATCCTGTTTTCAGTTATTTTGGGTACATATTCAGAAGTGGATAACATACGAAGTATATTTTTAGTTTTCTGAAGAAGGATCATCCCATTTTCCATGGTGACAGCACCATTTTTCATTCATACCACCAGTGTACAACTGTTCTATTTTCTTCATATCCTTGTCAACACTTACTGTTTTCTGTTTTGTTTACGTGTTTGTTTGTTTGTTTTATAGTAGACTCAATTTGTGGCGTAACACGTCATCTGTCCTGGAGAATGCCCCATGTGCACTTGAGAAGAATGTTTACTCTGTTGTTGTTGAGTATGGTGTCCTTGAAAGGTCTGTTAGATTTAGTATATTTATTACGTTGTCCAAGTTCTCTGACTTTTCTTCTATTCTATTTGTTAGGTTCTATTCATTGAGATTGTGGTATTAAAGTCTCCAACTAGTGTTGTAGAACTATTTCTCCTTTCAATTTTGTCAATTTTTTCTTCATGTGTTTTGGTTCTGTTATTATGTGCAAAAATGTCTAAATTGCTGTATTTCTTGCTGTATTGAAACGTTTGTTAATATACCCTCTTTGTCTGTTATAACCCTTTTTATTTAAAGTCTATTTTGTCTGGTATTAGTATAGTCGCCCTGGTTTCTTTTTGTCACTATTTACATGAAATATCTTCTATCCCTTCACTTTCAACCTGTGTTTGTCTTTGGATCTAATATGAGTTTCTTGTAGACAGTATACAGTTCAACCATGTTTTGTTTTATTTTGTCCCCCCACTCCCATTCAGCAAATCTTAGTCTTTTCATTCAGAACTTTAATCCACATACATTTAACGAAATTACTAATAAGCAGAGACTTCACTTCCATCATTTTGCTATTTGTTTTCTAAATACCATATAGATTTTTTGCCCCTTATTTTCTGCATTATTGCCTTCCTTGTATTTAGTTGACATTTTTAGAGTGAAATATTTTAATTCTATTTTAATTTCCTTTTGTGTATATTCTTCAGCTATTTTCTTTTCAATTGCAGTGGGAATTGTGTTTAACATCCAAAGTTATCACACTCTGAGTTGATTCCAGCTTAACTTCAATAACATAGAAAAATCTGCACCCTTTTTTTAGTTATTAATGTCACAGAATTATATCTTTATATATTGTGTGCCTCAAAACACAGATTAATATTTTTTTGCATTAGTTTGTTAAATCATTTGGAAAGGAAAAAGTGGAGTAATAACAAAACTATATTACAAATATGCTGACTTTCATAATTGCCCAAGTAATTACCTTACCCAGCAATCTTTGCTTCTTCATATGACTTTCAGTTACTGTTCAGTGCCCTTTCATTTCAACTGGTAAAACTCCCTTTAGACTTTCTTTCAGGGCAGATCTAGTAGTAAGACTTTCTTAGCTTTTGTTGATCTGAAAATATCCTCATACCTTCCTCACTTTCAGAGATCAGTTTTGCCAGATAAAGACTTTTTAGTTGACATTTTTCTTTAAGCACTTTGAAAATATCAGCCCATTTCTTTCTGGCCTCCAAGATTTCTGGTGAGATGTCTGCTCATGATCTTACTGAGAATCCCTTGTATGTGACGGGTTGCTTCTCTCTTGCTGCTTTCAAAACTCTCTTTGTCTTTTGACAGTCTAATTATAATGTGTCTTTGTGTGGGTCTCTTTAAATACACCCAATGTGGGGCATCTGGTTGGCTCAGTCGGTTGAGTGTCCGACTTCGGCTCAGGTCATGATCTCGCGGTCTGCGAGTTTGAGCTCCGCATCGGGCTCTATGCTGACAGCTTGGAGCCCAGAGCCTGCTTCGGATTCTGTGTCTCCCTCTTTCTCTGCTCCTCCCCTGCTCATGCTCTGTCTCTCTCTCTGTCAAAAATAAATAAACATTAAACAAAATTTAAAAAATAATAATAAATAAATACACCCAATGTGGAGTTTGTTGAGCTCTTTAGATGTTTATGTTCATTTATTTCATCAAATTTGAGATGCTTTGGTCAAATAATTTTTCTGTCTCTTTCTGTCTTCTTCTTAGGGGACTCCCACAGTACATATTTTGATCCACTTAATGGTACCCCACAGACCATTAGGCTCTGTTCACTTTTTCCCAATCTTTTGGGCATGAACAGTGATTTTCTATTTTTCCCAGTTGCTTTTGAATGTTCCAGTCCTTAAAAGTCAAGGTCCCAACAGAGAAAAAAAGAAAAATGAGGAGAAAAAAAATGTGTCAGCCCTTTAAATTCTCTAGAAGTCACTTCAGCCAAATGTAGTAAGGCTTTCAACCATAGGATGGGGGATTGTGAAATGATGGCTACCCATCTCTGCATCTGCACCTCTGTGATCACAGGCATCAATCAATCAATCAATCAGTCAAAAAAAAAAAAACCACAGAGCGCAAATCCCCAATATTTGGAGGGCAAGGTCCTTTTTGTTCCATTGGCTTCTGCGAGGTGTGTGTAAATTGCTCCCAGAACACATGAACAGCTGGCTGCCAGGGACCTAGGAGTGGTAAGTGATAGCTGATGCTGTACTAAGAACTGAAATTGACTCAAACTAACCATGACTTACCATCCAAGCCTTCTCTGGAAGCTGGAAGCCTTCAAGTAGGTGCAATTTCTGAAATAGTTACCACAGACAGATTCTGCCAGTACAATTATTTTCAAGGTGGGGAGACAGCTTTCTGGTGCTTCTTATTCTGACATCTTCCCAGAACCTTCTTCAGCATTTTTCTCATTGAGCTAAGTTTGCACTTTTGTCTCAATAATCTCACTCCTAGGTATTTACTAAAGAGCAATGAATAATGAATATCCACAAGATAAAATGTATGTGAATATCTTAAGGGCTTTAAAAAATCATCTCCCTAAACTGGAAACAACTGAAATAATCTTCAACTTGTGAATGATAAAAAACAAAACCAAAAAACAAATAAACAAAACACCAAGTTGGTATAGCCATATAATGGCACACAATTAATCAATAAAAAAGAGTGGAAACATCTGACCAGAGAAGTTGATGTAGACTCAACTTTCCCTTCTCCATCCAGTAAGTATATGTACATGCAAGAGACATAACACAAAAGATAATCAAATTAGAACTCTGAAAAACAGAAAGAGGAAGGTGAATTAGTTAGAAATACCAAGACAGGAGGAAAAACATAGGGGTCATTCTTCTTAGCATCCCCATCCTATCCAACAAGAAGAAAATGGTTCAGACCTGGTGATTCTGACCTCCAAGTAAGCACAGAATGTGTCCAATGTATGACTAGCCATCCACTGGATCGAATGGGAGTCTGGTGACAAGACCAGGAGACCACAGCAGGATCAGCAAGAGGTTTCAGCCAGAAGCTTCACTGCCAATAAGTGCACAGGGGAAGCACTCAACATCTCCACTCAGCTGAGATTTTCTAGCCAGAGAAAAATGCCCATCTTGGGAAACTGACAAGAGGGGTCCTGCCACAACAAACATCCATCCTGGGAAGAACTCTGAAAACAGAGAGAAAATAGACTGAAAAACAATTAATAAGCAGAGCCGAGGGACCTATGGGACAATAACAAAAGATCCAACCTTTGTGTCATCTGTGTCCCATAGGAGGAGAGAAAGAGAATGGGGCTGCAATGGTGTTTGAAAAAATAATGGCTGAATATATCCTAAATGTGATGAAAGATAAACCCACACCACAAAGAAGCTGAATGAATCCAAAATAGGATAAACTCAGAGAAATCCATGCAAAGATACATTGTGATTACTGAAAAGTAAAGATGAAGGAAAAAATCTTAGCAACAGAGAGAAAAGACACATTATCTATAGGGAACACCAGTTCAAATGACAGCAGATTCCTCATCTGAAACCTTGGAGGTCAGAAGGAAGTAGCACATTTTTCAAATGATAAAAGAAACGTCAACCATGGATTCTATATCAGGTGAAACTGTCCTTCAGGAATAATAGGGAAGTAAAGACATTGTCAGATGAAGTAAAACTAAAATTATTTGTCACTGAGAGGCCTACTTGTAAAGAATGGCTAACATAAGTTCTTTAGACAGGAAAGAAATGTTAAGAAGAAATCTTGGAGAATCAGGTGAAAGCCAGTAGGAAAGGGCAGAAAAACTGATGAATGCAATAGACTGTCTTTATCCTCATGAGTTTTTAAAGACTATGTGTGATGGTTAATACCAGAGTTATAATGCCATCTGATCCTTAAGACAATAATATTTATAAGTGGGAGAGGTAAAAGAAGTTAAATGGAAGTAAGAATTGCACGCAACTAAAAGTAATAGAACACTGATATCATTATATACAACTCTTTGGAAATGTACAACCTTTTCAAACGTTTAATTAAAATAAAACAAACAAACAAAGAGCAGGAATGAACAACCAGTCGTGCAACACCAATGATGCTCTTAGATACATGATGATAAATGAACCAAGCCAGACTCAAAGGCCACAGAATGTATTTGATTTAAAAGACATGCTGACATATGCAATCTTCAAAAATAGAAAGTTCATCCATGTTTACCAGGGACTGTGGTGTGAGAAGCGGGATTGACAGCTAAGGGGCACAAGGGAATATTTGTGGATATGGAAATGTTCCGTATCTTGATTTTGGTGGTGGTAACATGATTGTTTGTGCTTGCCAATGTCCATAGACTGTACACCTAGGAAGGGTGAAATTTACTCTGTAAATTATAGTTCAAAACCTGCATGAAAAAATATATATTTATTTTTTATTAATCAGAATTCTAGATAGCTGAATTTCCTCATCACTTCCATTTCTGGCCTCTATACAGATTTATGATGACACTCTTAGGAGAGGATATCTCAATGTCTTTATTTAGTCATGTGGTTTCTAGTAGACTTCTAGGAAATCATTTCCGGTAAGTCTTTTTTCCTCTATCCATTTTCCCATGCTATTCTAGGCTTACTCACGTGGTTTATTTAAGTGTCCTGGTCACGGTCAAGTCTTTGCTTAACTATATGACAGGGTTGTGCTTACTACTGGACTTACAGATGTAAAGGGAACAAAGTTTGGTCTTTATCCCTATAGATCCACTCCTTGTCTTATATGACAATGGGACCATCCCAGGTACCCAGATCGGAACCTGGGGGTGATCCAGGGATTTCCCCCTTCCTTTCCTGCATGATCTAATTGAACCCCAATCTTGTCTAGTCTACCGCCTTATCTGCTTTCACACAAATTCTCTTTGTTTATTCCTCACTGCTCTTTCCATTTGCAAGACCATCATCACATTTACCTTAAACTACCACAACCATATGTAACTGACAATTTACCTCCAGGTCTACACTCCTCTAAGCTGTTTACAGACAGATATCCTGTAGGCTGCTGCTTCTTCTTCTTCACCATCTTTTTGCCAAACACCTTGCTAAATCCTTGTATATACAAGCCAACAGAACACAACCCCTGGTTAAGACGATAAAAGAATGAAGTAGGTACTTTGGTCCACTGAGGGGAAAACAACGATGAATGTGAACTACAAATATTTATAGACAGATAATAAAAGGGTTCTTATATGGAGATTTGAAGCTACCCTGGTTGAGGAATCAAAAACTAATACATAGGAGGTTGTGGATTCTCCTCTTGTACAAACAGAAGCAGAAAACACTCAACCAGAGCATTCTAATCACCAAGTTCACCTAGCAATGAACTCTATGTTTCTGTGAGTCCATGTTTTCTTTTATTTATGATAACAGACTTATAAATTTTTGTTCTTCTAAATGACCCTATTTTCAGAATCAACATACTTTTCAAACTTCATTGGAAGTGAATCGTTGGCTCTGTATGAGCCATAAAATACGAGTAATTATTCCTTTGATTTTTATCAGAAAAGGGGCATTGTAGCGGACCATTTTATATCAATTTGGGCTCGAACTTAAAATCGCCATGAGGGCAGGCTGGGAAAGGTCCTTACTCGATCGATATACCTCCCATTTTGTCTGCCACTTAGTGTTCTCCATTTTTCATTTTCGGAGGAATAAAAATGCAATAGAAATCATGCTTTTTATTGATTTGCCATGGTCCAGAATGTTCAAAACAAATTCTGTAGGTTTTCAAAGCTATTCAAAATGAAGAATTCAAAGTCCTATAATGATGTCTCATTGCAAATACGTAAAAGCATCTCACTGGATAAGTTTAGGCATCTCCCAAAAGGCTGCCTGAACAGTTAGCATGACCGTGTGTATGTATAACTCTGGCAGATTCTTTGCTTAAAAAATTTTTTTAGTGTTTATTTTTGAGAGAGAGCCAGAGAGATAGAACCTGAGCGGGGAAGGGGCAGAGCATCCGAGGCAGGCTCCAGCCTCTAAGCTGTCAGCACAGAGCCTGATGTGGGGCTCAAAATCACGATCCGTGAAATCATGACCTGGGTGAATTGGGTCACCCAACTGACTGAACCACCCAGGCACCCCACTCTGGCAGGTTTTTTTTTTTTAAGCCATTACTCTATAATAAGAAGAACAATGGCTGGCATTTATTGAGTGCTTCCTTTTTATCAGGTTTTCTTTATATGTCACTTCGATATTTTCAATTAATGTTTATGACAATCCTATAAGAAAGATCTTACTAGGATCCTGACTTACAGGTGAGTAAATGCAAGTTAAATAACTCATCTAAAGTCATACAGGTAGCAAGTGGTAAACCGGTTACTTTGCCATTGTTCTTGAATTCTGCTGGGCACAGGTGGCCTGCCATGTGCAAGGGACTTGAAGGGAGAAATTAAAAACTCAAAACCCTGCAAAATACCTTTTCCACCTACTGACTGCTTGCATGCCAGATAACCTAGTCACTGTTATCTTTCTAACTATATTAGTGAACACAACTAAATAGTGCAAGACGACTTTGTGTCTGCATCGTTCATTGCTTTCAGCTTGGGGGTGAGAACAGGTACAGGTTAGAGATTCTATAATGGAAAGATAAGAGTACTGAGATCAAAGGAGTAATTTAAAATCATAATGTCCTGGGGCGCCTGGGTGGCTCAGTCGGTTGAGGTTGAGCGGCCGGCTTCGGCTCAGGTCATGATTTCATGGTCCGTGAGTTCGAGCCCTGCATCAGGCTCTGTGCTGACAGCTCAGATCCTGGAGCCTGTTTCAGATTCTGTGTCTCCTTCTCTCTGACCCTCCCCTGTTCATGTTCTGTCTCTCTCTGTCTCTAAAATAAATACACGTTAAAAAAAATTAAAAAAAAATAAAATCATAATGTCCTGCTCTGTCGTCATAATCTCATGGTCATTTGCATCACGTTAGGATTAAGTATTGAGGAATGTCATAACATCAGCAGCGAAGAATATGCAAAGGAGAGCCTTGAGGGGCTTTAGCTACTAGGAAATCTTTTGTAAATGTTTATTTATTTATTTTGAGAGAGAGCACGCGCGTGTCTGTGTGTGCAGGTGCACAAGTGGGGGTGGGAGGGTGGGGGGGGGTGGCACGGCAGAGAGAGAGAGGGAGAGAGAGAATCCCAAGCAGGCTCCGCAGTGTCAGCACAGAGCCCGATGCAGGGCTCAATCTCATGAATCATAAGATTACCGCCTGAACCAAAATCAAAGGTCAAACACTTGAACCTACTGAGCCACCCAGGTGCCCTTTCGATTATGAAACCTTAATTAGTACCTCAAACCACCCTAAATAAACATGCGATTTAAGACACCTGATATGCAGCTTCAAGTAAAGTTCTACAAAGAAAATTTCCTCCCTCAGGTCCCCCTTATGGAGAAATTTAGGAGCCAGTACTGATGTGCAATATGAAAAATGCACAACAACAGTATTTCTGGTTTTCATTCCTGATCCAGCCATTCCTTCTTCTCTTGCACACACATTTATGTGCACACACACGCACACACACACACACATATACACAGCGTGCCCCTTGAAGAGAACACTGTAATACCTTCCTATAGCAGAATCAGGAATATATTTCCAGTAGCCTCAGCTTGTTCCAGTTCTCAGGATGAATCTCGACTTTCAATCTGACAACGTTCATATGTGAAAAATTTACCTGGACGCACACACAAATAGTATTTGATGATCATTCTCTATTTAATTTTGCCGCTGTTCTCTAAAGGCTGCATTGGAATCACCCACGCTTTCGTTTAACATGCATACAATTACCATTACTAGAAAATTGTGTAGAAGAGACAGTACCTATCTGTCTCCACACACACTTTTATACACTCTATTAAAATCCCTTACTTTGCCAATTATATTTCTCTGTGCCTGGTTACTCAGGCATCCTTTATGCTTGCGAAGGTCAGTCTACATGCTGTCAGGTAACATTAGAGAGACTTCCGATTTCATTTCTATATAGATTCTTCCCGAAGTCCCTATCATTAGACACACTGCCAGTGAAGCTTCCAGTTGGGCACATCGGGGTTTATGTCACTATGACAGGTCACTGAAATATGCCGGTACCACACTAACACTAGCCTTGCATTTTGCTTTTACATTTGTTTTAACCTTCATGAAGCCTTGTGCTGGAAAGAGAGACTGGCATAGCAAAGAAGAGTGAGTCATTACAATCCCCTGCGATCCCACAAGGAAATGTCCGTGAAACAGCTCAATCTTCATTGCTTTTTATATCTGAGGACCAGGTAGATTTTCAATTTCTTTAAAATACTTTCAATAATCAAGGTTTCCTTGCAGCCTCCGTCTTCCTTAAAATCTGCAGTCTCTTTCCTTTCCCTTCCTTGCTATTTACAGAAAAAGAAACTAATCATTTTGAAAAGTATCCGTACTGAATTTTTGTTTTGTTTTCCCAGAAAATCATGAAAAGTGTAGTTGTGCATAACTTGGAGACATTTTGGCCCAAAGTCATACAGTTATGAGGCAAATTATTCATCTTTATCATTTAGGTGAATTGCAAGAATTAACGTACAAGAAATTAGAGTGCATTGAATTGTCAGAACTTATATATTTCAGATGTATGCTTATCGACACAGGTGCTCTTTTAAGGAATTTCTTTTAAAAAATAGTTTCTATGGCAACCACATTACATTTAAGACCAAAAAGAATGATCTTCAACTCAAATTGGAGAGTTGCACTGTATATTGAGATCATTCCAATAAATTGCAACAATGTAATCTGTGCTAACACTCTAATGTTTTTCAGGTCTTCTCATTTTTTTTGTAACACACCTAAGTATGCCTCTGGGACTGAGTGAAGTCTCAGGGTGTAGAATCCAGATTGACAGGTGTTTTTTTTTTTTTTCTTATTCCTTTCAAGGTCTGCCTAAAATGGCAATCAACCACGAGAGCACAAGGATATACATTTCCTTTCCACAGTCTTCAACAGTGGCGTAAAACTATAAATTTCACCAGCCTAATGAACGGAAATATTAAGTCTGGTTTTGTTTGCATATTCCATAATACTAGTGAAGGTCAAGGAGTATTCATTACTATCAGGTATTTTATTTCCTCCTTTGTTACTTTGTTTTTGTTTTTGAGGGGTTGTCACTAAAAAAAATATTTTATAAACAAATAAATAAATAAACAAATAAACAAACAAATAAATAAATAATTTTATTGTTTTTCACCAGATTCTTCCTAGGTTATATATGTAGGAAATATATTCTACAGGTCTTTATCTTTTAACTTTGCTTTTAAGGACATAAAACATTATTTCCTTGTGATGGAGAGCATCTATCAGTCTTTGCTGGGCTTTGTTTTAGGGTCTTCTTTATGAGCATTTCACTCGCTGTCTTAGCCCATTTGGACTGCTCTAACAAACTACTACAGACTGGGGGGCTGATAAATAGCAGGGATTTATTTCTCACCATCTGGAGGCTGTAAGTCCTGGTTCAGGCAGGGTTCCAGGGTTCTGGTGAGGGCCGGGATGCAGACTTCTCACTGTGTCCTCACAGGATGGAAGGGGCAAGGGAGCTCCCCGGGTCTCTTTCAGAAGGGCACTAATCCCAACACTCAGGATCCACCTTCAGGACCTTATCACCTCTCAAAGTCCTACTACTCCCCAAAACTATCATGTTGGACATCAAGATTTCAGGGTATGAATTTTGTGGGGACACATTCAGACACAGTCCCTTACAACTTCATGGAAGAGTATACGTCTTCATTTCCATACTTCATTTCTATATTGTTTATTTAATACAAATCGTACACTGTTTTAGTAACTTGAAATGTAAAATATGTTTCTGTATCTTAAAGGGAAATCTCTCCATTCATTATTTTCCACAACAGCCTTGGCTCTTCTTGTGCAAATATTGCATTATATACATTTTAGTATCATTTTGTCAGGTTCTATGAAAAACTCCTGTTAAAGCTTTGCCTGTAATCGTGTGGTATTTATTAATTAACTTTGGAGACTGGACATTTTTGCCACGTTGACTCTGTGCCATGGACATAATATTTCTAGTAATTCAGGCTACCTGTATATCTTTAGTAATATTGCTAATTTTCTTATCAAAAGTGGTCTACTGTTTTGTTATTTTCTAGGTATTTTATTTTATATTCTTTTGTTTATATTCTTACCATTATATTTTATAATTGTTGTTTGCTGATGTATGATATTTATATTTTCATCTTGTCCCAGACCATTTATTGTAAATGTAGTTTTTCAGTGGATTCTCCTGAACTTTCTAGGTAGACTCTCATTGTCTGAACATTCTCAACAGTTTCTATCTATATTATCGTCTTTATATTTATTTTTGTTTTTCCCTATTATTTCTTCTCTATACCTGTCATCTTCTTTAATTGTTTATGTTTCCTTCTTCTCCTGTGAATTCCAGCCACATATGATCACTTTGTCTCTGACATATTTTTCTGCATTCATAAATTGTCTCCTTTATTCTTTATGCCACTGTGAATTGTTAAGGCAAGACTTTTTTTTGATGCACCAATCCCTTTTCTCATTGAAAATTGGTTTTTAAAAAGTTTCCAACCTTTATATCTTGTTTCGTAGTATTGTCTTATTTAAATTTTAAGAGATTTTAGAACAAATGTTCTCCATCGTTAGTTTTTTTAACTTAAAAACGTTAGAAACCTAATTTTCCCTTTTCTTTATTGATAGTTTGATTCTTTTTATGTTGTAACATAATTTCATGAGACTCATGTTGGTTTTCATGCTTGTTAATCATTGAGCAAAGAAAAGGCTGTAGCTGATGCTGGTGATTTCTCGAGTTGAGTGTGAGTATGGGCGCTCACAGTTCATTTGATGCTATTAGAATTTTTCCTGGATTTTTTTAAAGTTTATTTATTTATTTTGACAGAGAGAGAGAGAGAGAGAGAGAGCATGGGAGGGGCAGAGAGAGAGGGAGAGAGAGAATCCCAAGCAGCCTCCACACTGCCAGCATGGAGCCCGACACTGTGCCCGAACACACGAACCATGAGATCATGACCAGAGCCGAACTCAAGAGTCTGCTGCTTACCTGACTGAGCCACCTATGTGCCCCAGTTTTTCTTGGCTCTTAAGTTGGAGGATGATACAAAAGATAAAAATTGAGGGTGTTGCCTTTTGGTGAATCTGAGCAGAGTGTCTTCTCTACATCTGATGATGCCACTACCTCCCTTACCTAGGTTGATCTCACCCCATGAAACTTCGCCGTTAGTCTTACTCACCTTAAGAAATGACACTTAGACCAGGCCAATTGCTCAAGCCAAACCTAGGAATGACTCCTGACATTTATCTCTCCGTCGCCGAACATCCTGTCAATGCAACTTCCAGGATACTTCCAAAAAGTACCCATTTCACTCCTTCTTCATTGGTAAGCCCCTACTTAAAGTCACCATGATAACTCAGTAAATTGTGGAATCGATTCACCTGATCTCTCATCCAGTGCCTTCTCTCTATAGCACTCAGGTAATTTTTAAGCACCTAGATTGGTTATGGCAGTCCTTTCTGGACAATATTCCCAGATTCTGCATACCTTGTGGATAGTCACTCTGATTTGTTCTGATTTGTATCAGAGGTGACACATACCTGGCTGATAGTCACATAACTCTTTTCCAACAAGAATGAGACAGTATTCTACATTCTACAAAGCTTATTTTGACCAAGAAATATTATCTAATTTTCTAGCCCACTCAAAGGGGAAAGAAAATCTGTGGCAGAAAGTAAAACCAGTCTTGGAAGACGGTGTTGAATATTCTGTTATCTGGTCTGAGGCTGCAGAAATCTTCTTGACCTTTAACACTTACTAAATTTGTGTGTGTGTGTGTGTGTGTGTGTGTGTGTGTTTAACTGGGGTAGTCAGCCTTCATCGCTGACTTATTTATGTAAATAAAGTTGAGATTAATGTACATTCATCTTATGCAAGAATGAAATTATTTTCTTTCTAATTTAGCAGCCACAGCACACAGTGGTGAAAATAAAGGTATGCCAGTTGCATTGGCTGACTAGAAAGAGGATGTTTCACTCTCTTTTTGACCTAAGATATCACACTATATCAGACCTGAGCCAAGATAAAGAAACAATAACATCTCCCGTCCCCCGGTTTCCTTTTCCCCTAGATTGCAAATGGGCAAAAATACAACCAGCCATGTTTGTTTTATTCCTAGCAACTGGAATCAAAACAAAAACAACCTGGGTGCTTCAACTCACGGGATTAGCACTGACTGGATCTGATTCAGAATGAATGTCGCTAACTGGTTTGGCAGACAAATTATAGCAGCCATCAGTGACCAAATGATAAGGATTTTGTGTTTGCTTCCAACTGAAACCTGTAGTGAATGAAGATTCGTTTGTGATGTGTGGAGAAGAGGTCTCCCTACCATTTTAAAAAACTTCCTTTTTTTCCTTCATAAACATCAGTTTCCCAAAACCGCCAATGAAGCAGACTCTTAGGTCTAAAGGTATAATTTGTGTCTGAAAGTGTCACGTCAGATGCGACCTCTTCAAATGAATTCCGACTCTTAAATACCGTGATGATAGGTCTCTGGGGCGAGATTAAGATCTCAGTATGATCCTCATTCTGTCGCCTGTGCGCACAGATCACTCCATGTGAACCGCAGCTTATAAGGTCGTATCACCAGTGAAATCATGTATTTGTTTTTCCATTGCCACAATGTCAAGTCCAAGTGGCCCGTCACGGCAGATGCGAGGCAATCCTAATTTTACGCTTTATGTCCTACCCGTCTCCTTCAGCGGGCAGGCTTTGGCCACACCAAATCTGCTATTTCCCGTATCAACACATCTGCCGTGTTGCACACACTCTCCCCTCGACCACGAACCTTCTTCCTCTCTTACTCGTCCTACAGGTAAACTTCTAAGTGCCTTTCAAGCCACTGCTCTGCAGGGTCCTGCCCTGAGAAGGCGCAGACACTCTTACAGGCAGTGAATCATTCCCTCCTCTGTGATCCCGTTGGGGGTGATTGGCTCCTTCGCTGGAGCATTCATTTTGTGGAACTAAAATCAGTTAATTTTGAGTCAGCCCTCTTGTGCTTCTTCAGGCAGGGCTGTCTGTTTATCTGCATGTCGCCTAGCACATTGCCTCACATGTAATCTCTCCTTTACCAGACGCTGGCTGCACGCACCCTCACAATTCCTGCTTCTGAGGCCTCTCTCCCTCCATTCTCAGGGCATGTGACACAAACTAGAGACTTGACAATTGCCTACCACTGAGGGGATCACACAAGCCTTAACAACAATGAGAGGGAAGGGGAGAGGAAGACGGTGAACATTAAGCATCTGAAGATGTTACGGCAAAATCCGTTTGGACCTCTTGTAAACACGTGGCTTCAGTAAGTGTGGGAAATGTAATGTTGACTAAGGCATCTTTTTCTATCTTCCGTTTGAAACAAAATTTATGAAACGATGACTCCTCCGACTATTTTTATCTTGGGATATAAATTGGCCACGGGTCGTGAAGGTGACATATAATTTGCCAATAGAAACGGGCAAGGCCCCCACACTGTTCCACTTGTAGCTGTGAGGGAATGGTTGAGAGCAGATCACCCAAACAGTGAGATCCGTTAGAAGAGTTGCAGAAAATAAAAACAAATAAAAACGTCTGTTCGAAGGCATCTGAAAACTACGAAGGCATTCGGCACGTAGGAAGCCAATATCCCCGAGAGAAGGAAAACGCATTGAGGAAAGCACCATATTTCATGTACCTTTTCCTTTCCACGTAGTTACCAATTCATAGCTGCCTAAACAGCACCAAAGGAATCCCCAAACAAAGTGTTACTCCAGGTGACAAGGGGATGGGGTGGTAGTTCGAACCACTTTTGGCATTGACTTATTAGCTTAATTTGAAGCTTTGCCAACACTGAGCATAGCTTGGCTGCTAAGATAATGAGAAACTAAATCGAGCGATTAACATTTTCATGGTGCTGAAGAAATAAAAATTGGAGTTCAGGGATTGCCAGTGTGGAAGGACCTTAAAAGACACCGTAGGGGAAGCTGGCGAGCCTGAACGTTTAGACCGGAGGAAAATGTGTGACCCAGAAATAAACCAGGACTCACAAAGAACCTCCCCCGCTGAGAATCAGGTTGATTGCTGATGGCAGTAAGGTGATTTTCTCCCGAATTTATTACTGGAGTAAACTAAAGTAAATCCCTTATGAAGAAAATAGTGTCGTCTAGAAGTTCTACCTTTTTTATACATATAATGTCCAGTCTGTAATAAAAATAAATGACTGACAGAGCAAAAGACAGAATCTAGAGACAATGAAAACCAAACAAAACAAAGAGTGATAGACTAACCGGTGATAGAAATACTGAGTTTGCCAGACTTGAGCTTTAAAGTAACCAGGACTGACGTATTTCAAAAAAAGACATGAAAATAAATATGTTTGCCTGTAGCCAATGTGAAACCTTTACACTGAATATCTAAGGTGAAAAACTCATAACTGAAATGAAGAAGTAATGAATAAATGGTTTTAAGAGCCAATTATTCAAAGTTGAAGAAAGCACTAGAGGTCAGAAGAAACATTGTCTAAAGTATAAAGAAAAAAAAAAAACAATGAAAATTAAAGGGTGTAAAGAGATATATTTGACATAGACAATATTTTAAAATATTAACACCCAAGAATTTCCACAAACTCACAAAAGACATCAAGACACACATTGAAGGGGTGCCTGCATGGTTCAGTTGGTTAAGCATCCAACTTCTCATGGTCCGTGGGTTCAAGTCCCGCGTTGGAATCTGTGCTGATGGCTCGGAGCCTGGATCCTGCTTTGCATGCTGTGTCTGTCTCCCTCTCTCTCTGCCCCTCCCCTGCTCACCACTCTGTCTCTCTCTCTCTCAAAAATAAATAAACATTTTAAAAAAAGACACAGATTGAAGGGGTATCACAAATCCCCAGCAGGAAAAGAAATATACATCTGTACACAACATAGTAAATCTATTAACCAAAGTAAAGAGAAAAATCTTAAAAGTACCCAGAGGAGAAAATTAGTATCACCTCTCAAAGAACAACAGATAAGACTGATGGCTGACTTTTTAGAAGAAATGGTGGACTCCATAAGATTATAGGCCGTCATATTTAAAATAAAATAACTATCAAAGTAGCATTGGATACCCAGTGAAAATAGCTTTCAAAAACAATAGCATCTGGCAGGCATTGTAAGTTCTGGTCAACCCATCCTTCCCACAAATGACTTCCTAATCTCTGGACAAAAAAGGACTCTGAAGAGTAAACAGAGAAAAAGGCTTGGACAGATGATACAAACAAGGGTAAATTTCTCATCTTTTCAATTCTTGTGGCTTTGCTCAAAGATGGACTCCAGTCAAGTAACAGTTGCAGAGACAGAGACAGAGACAGAGACAGAGACAGAGAGAAAGATCTTTCTCTCTCCACTCATGCACCAAGAAGGCCACGTGAGGTTGCAATGAGAAGGCAGACATCTTCGTTCAGGAAGAGAACTCACCAGAAATCAACCCTGGAAACACCGAGAGGGTGCTTCTGGCCTCCAACACCGTGAGGGATACATTTCTGTTGTTTAAGCTGCCTAGACTATGGTAACTTGCTGTGGCAGTCCGAGCTGACACATGCAAGCACCCATTTTAGCTATGCTCCATGAGTTAAAGGAACACACACTTGACATGAATGAAAATATAGAAAACCTCAGCAGAGAAATGACAACTGTAAAAATGAACCAAATAGAAATGAGCTCCACAGCAGAGTAGAGATGGTAGTCAAAAAGAGTCAGTGAATTTAAAGGTATTGCATTGGACTTGTCCAATCTAAGAGCAGAATACGAAGAGAAGAACCATAAACTAAGCAAAGTCACGGCATTCATCAAAAGTTCTAAGATGTGTTTCTTTGCAGTACAAGAATGAGGAGACAGTGGGGTAAACCAAATAAGGGCAAAATTCCCCATGGCCAAAAATTTACCAAATTTGCTAAAGATATAAATTTACAGATTCACGAAACCAAGCAAGCCCCCAAAAAGTGAAATTCAAAGAAGTCACCTCCAGAGACATCCTACTCAAACCGCTGAAAAACAAAGTTAATGAAAGCAACTAGAGAAAATGATACCCTTCAAGCAGAAGAGCAATGCTTTGAGAGCTGTAGATTTCTCATCTGAAAGTTTAGAGACTAGAAGTGGCAAAAAAAATCCCCTTGAAACAAGAAAACAGGAATCGTCAATCCGGTATTTCATATCCAACGGGAATTAAAAGGAAGTTTCAAATGAAAACAGTTAATACAATGTGTTATCGGCAGGTTGTTCCACAAGACTCGGCAAAGGAATTTCACTAGGGAGTTAAAACTGATGGCAACTTGGACGTTCAGGAATGAAGAAAGAGCATTAGAAATGAGGATAACTATTCCGCACACACATATGTACACATGCAGGCACACAGGTTCACGCACACACGTATCTTACGCATAGAAGACAAACAACTGCACGGATATTCCATTGTCTTCTCACAAGAGAACTTACACACCGACCTGACATTTTCCCAAAGGCATTTCCCATGACACCACAGCGATTGCATCCTCATAATTTTCAGCATCTGCCATGTGCCTTCGTCAGTCTTATAGGCTCTGAGGTTTAGTCTCACTTACGAGTTTATACCCTGCTCCAGCATGTATCCATCATTTTGGACATTAAAGGCAAGGTGTCAGGATCCCACTTTCCTTTTTCCCAAATGGCCCTTTGGTCTTTGCATAAATGCAAATATATGCACGTTGTTAAGAAGCCATGTCTATCTTTACCCATCAGTTTTTTTTTTTTTTAGATGCCAGACCTTGGACTAAGGGTTGCAAAGCAAATCTGTGGGTCAAATCTGACCTATCACTTATTTTTGGAACATTTTATTAGAATACAGCCTCACTCTTTGCTTTACGTATTGTCTATGGCTGCTCTCATGCTGTAACAACGGAGTTGAGTAGTTGTGACAGCAAACATATGGCCTAGAAAGCCAGAAATACTTCTTATTTGATCTTCTTTTGTAAAGGTTTGATCCTCCAGAGAAAGGAAAACATATATTTGGTTACCCTCTTTACAAAAACTGTAAGTAAATACATCCTCTATACCTAAATAATAAAAGGAACAATGTAATGATATTTCCGGAAAAGTAAAAAGTCATCCGTATTCTAAATATACCCATTAATCTTTAGGAATTGAAACGATTGGCAATTTCCTTATACTCCAGATTAAAAAGAAACTCTAGACCTGCTCCCAAGTTTGGAAGTTTTCACTGGGCATCCCGTTATCATCCCACACGTAAACACTTACACACAAAAATAAAGCATAGTACCCTAGAACAAATAACAAACAATAAAGGAAAAATTTAGAATTTTCTAAACAATGGAAACTGAATTTGTTGCCAGCAGAAATTGCATCAAAGGTAACAGCAAAAGAAGTTCTCCAGGAAGAAGAGCATGGAAATGCAGAAAGTAATTGAAGCCGCAAGGAAAGGTCATATGCGGTATGAACCTAAAAGAACATCGTCTATATAAAGCAATAATAATAATTTCATGTTATGTTTAATGTATATGTAATTAAATGACAAAACTAATAGGACACGAAGCAGTTAAAATTTCTTAAAATTCCTGCACTGAAACTAGCTAAAGTACTTATATCTATTAGACATTGTTAACTTAAGGATCTTAATAAGGTAACCAATAAAATAAATTAATTAAAAGGTAGAATGAGGTGATAAAAATATATTTTTATCATATAAAAGAAAGAAAGTAAGGAGACAAAAGGATTGGAGAATAGAAGGTACACAGATTTAAACAAAGTGTCCGTCGTAAATTTAAATAAAATGGATTAAGTACTTCAATTAAAATGTAAAGATTATCAGACTGGATTAAAAATCTTCAAATCAATATCACTCTCAAGAGATTCTTAGATATAAAAGTCACATAAAGCTGGAAGTCAGGAAAAATTTTATACCCCACATATCAATTATATCTCAAAGAAAAAATGATATTAAAGTAAGAAGAGTTAGTAAAAAATAAAGGACATTTTGTAACATTATGTATCGACTTACTGGCCAAATATAGCAATGATAAATTTGAATAGACCTGACAGTATAGCTTTAAAAACTAATATAATGAAAACTAATATAACATTGCGTGTCAGTCATACTTCAATTTAAAAAAAAAAGTATAAAAAAAGAAAGGAAATTCAATGACAATGTGTTTTTTAATTGGTATGTTATAATAAAATGTTCACAAAATAAATAATATAATGACGGGTAGACCTGAAAGGAAAGGAAAAAGGCCAGAGCGAAATTGAGATCCTCTAATGTACTCTTCTTAGTATCCAATAGAATGAAGAAATTAAACAAAATCAGTGAGAATATGAAAGATCCAAACAGTAAAAATAAATATGATCTAATTGGCATATGGATAACATTGCGTAGAACTGACAAGAAGTTGTCTTTAAACTGGCTACAGGGGCGCCTGGGTGGCTCAGTCGGTTGAGCGTCCGACTTCAGCTCAGGTCATGATCTCGCGGTCCGTGAGTTCGAGCCCCGCGTCGGGCTCTGGGCTGATGGCTCAGAGCCTGGAGCCTGCTTCCGATTCTGTGTCTCCCTCTCTCTCTGCCCCTCCCCCATTCATGCTCTGTCTCTCTCTGTCTCAAAAATAAATAAACATTAAAAAAATTAAAAAAAAAATAAACTGGCTACAAAACTTGTCTTTCATTCTAAGAGTAGAAATGACTCAGAGCCTGTTGTCTGATTATAATGACATTAATCTAGAAATCAATAAGAAACAGGTAAATAGAAGATCTCCAAAGAAAACTTTAATTACTATATATTTTAAAAATACCAGAGTTAAAGAAATGATAATGGAAATGAGTAAATATTTTGGGTTAGAAAATGATTAAATGTGTGGGATACACATCCAGGTATATATTTATAATCTGTGGACATTTCCTTATGTAGATTATACTTCAAGAGATTCCTTAAAAACCAATATGATTAGAGTAGAAGTAAGAAAAATTAAGATATTAAGATGCTATTTTAGGGGCGCCTGGGTGGCGCAGTCGGTTAAGCGTCCGACTTCAGCCAGGTCACGATCTCGCGGTCGGTGAGTTCGAGCCCCGCGTCAGGCTCTGGGCTGATGGCTCGGAGCCTGGAGCCTGTTTCCGATTCTGTGTCTCCCTCTCTCTCTGACCCTCCCCCGTTCATGCTCTGTCTCTCCCTGTCCCAAAAATAAAAAAAAAAAAAAAAAAAAATAAGATGCTATTTTACTAGTCCAGGTTGGAAATAACAATATTTCAAAACTAGGTGATAATAATAAGTAGGCAGAATCTGAATACATATTCTTACAACAAAAGAGTAGTATCCAAAGTATATAAAGAACACCTACAGTTTAACAAATAAATCTGCTTTAGATACCTAAATGGAATACTGTGCAAAGGAGAATATCCAAAGGGTTAATAAGCATATGAAAAGTTACTCAGCCTCATTTTGATCAGGGAAATACAAAATAAAACATCAAACTAACCCACTGTATGCACTTTGCTAACATGAACAAGATAGAAACGACCAAGGATTGACATGGCTATGTAGTAATAGCCCTCACACACTTCCTATAGAAGGTGATATTTTGCAACTTTAAAAACCCTTTGATTTTATCTTTAAAAACCAGATATATTTATATCCCATTAGCTTTAAATCTCCTACTATTTCCCCGATTGAATTTCATGTGCATGTGGATCAAAAACGTATACAGTGTGTTAATAGCAGCACTATTTAAAATAAGCAATGATTGGAAAAATCCGATTGTCAATGGATACATGTTAGCCCATTCAGACAATGATAAATTATGCAGTAATAGCAACTAGCCGCGAATCTCTTAAACGTCCAGGTGGGTAAAAGAGGTCAGATACAGAAGAGTAGTGTATCGATCCGTTCAAAAAAAAGTTTTTTAAGAAGGTAAAACTCACTGCTGGCTTATGAATTTAATATGATGGTTCTTTCAGAATGGAAGTAAGGGTAGTCACTTAAAAGCTGTGAAGTGCGGGCTGGCAATATTTGATGTTTTCAATCTGGTGGTTATCTGCATGTATTCCCTTTGTGAAACTACTTAGCTGTCCACTCAGATTTTTGAACTTTATTATGTTCAACTGCAACTGAAAACTCGACTTGGATTGTGTAAAAATGCCGTGGAATATATTTTAACAGTTGTTTCCAGTTAAAAAATTAGGATGTCAAAATATCATTGCATTCTGAGAACTGCCTTCACCAATTTGTAATTGCTCAAAGTTTTTCAGTGTTAATAGGACTAGTGTCTTTAAGAAATTGGTATAAAAGTTTTTGGTTGTATTATAAGACAGTGTTGACATTATTAAATAGTTTAAATAAATTAGACAATGCTTAAGATGATCAGTGAGCTTACCTGTTTAAGCATTGTGTCGTGACGGAATGATGTGTCATTAATAAAAGCATGGCAACCATTTGAAAGAGATAGAAAATGTGCAGGATAATTAAGTGGATCACTTCTGGTAGGTCCCAAATTAGGATTTAAAAAATGTTTATACTTACATTATTTAACATACATTACTAATGATGTGTAATGAGTTATTTGTATAGTTAAAAAAAACTGGTTGAGGATACATAATATTTAGTTAGTGAAGAATTTAAGAGATTCTGGAAAACTCCAGAATCACATAATAAAACTAATTAACTGGACAGCTAGGTGGCAAATTACACTTTCATGCACACTGGAGAACAGAATACACTTTAAGAATATTCTATATAAATTCAGTGTCTATTTCTAATGGTTGTAACCAATTAGGAAAATAAATATTGAAGACATTCATGCACTTCGTTCATTCACAACATTTCACTGAGACAGCTATTGAGTATTTACCATGTTTTTAATATTCTATATACATTATCTCACATTCCAAAATTATATGGAGTAATCAAAGACCAACAATAGCCAAGATACTCCTGAAGAAGAAGACAGGATTTATTTTATTATATATTGAGAATATAACTTAATATAAAATATATAATACATATATGTAATATAGACATAATATACAGATAATATCGCTACAGATAATATACAGATAATATACATAATATACAGATGATATGGCTACTAGACAACACATATAAATATAACATATACTAAGTATTTCATATATACTTGTAATGCTGTATTACATTTTATGGTTGGTATAGAGTTAGGAATAAACAAACAAATGAATAGGAAAGAAAACAAAAGTGCAAAACTGGATCCATGCATATACGAAAACCTGAAATATGTTAAAGCTGTCATTTTACATGAGTGAGGAAAGTCATTAATACATAGTACAGGGAAAACAATCAGTTATTTAAGTGAGAGACAAGTAACAGGTTTCCATCATAATAGATAAGCAAAAATTTAATCCATAGACTTAGTGACATTTGAATACAATGTTTATCAATTCCCAGGGCTGTATTCACAGCGATATCCTGTCTTATAATTACACTAAGGATATGTAAGAGTTAACGTGATAGGAAGCTGGGAAAAGGAAATCAGTGAATTTTCTATACTATTTTTGTAACTATTCTGCAAATCTACAGTTCTTTTAAAATAAGAAAAAATTTAAAAAGTAATGTAAATAACATATGGTCGATAATAAATTGGATTCCATATGAATTATGAATTTAAATATGAACAGCAAAACAATATTTAAAAAAAACAATACAGGAGAATGTCTTTAACGCTTTGCAGCAGGAAAGACTTTCTTAAATTAGATTTAATAAATGCAAACCATAAATAAATACATTGATCATCCAACTACATTAAGAACCAGAATTTCTGTACGTTACAATTTATATCTCATTTCCACACTTGCCATAACAATTTTAAAAAGCAAGGGGCTAAGGGGTCAATATCAGCTGATATCAGATAGTTACCAAGATTTGGAAATGAGATTTAATGTCAGGTCTGCCTAATTCCAGATTTTTTGCTTTCAGTAAGACTACAATTTGTTCCTTCCCCCAAATAACATGTTAAACAGTAATGTAATCAGCCTGCAATCTTGAAAAACATGCATGAATAATATAACTTATATTCACATGTAAGTAAATTAAAAAGCATGACAGTTTAAAAATGAATGAAAAAAAGTAACTTACAGTAAATCCAGATGCCTTTTATGATGTAAGCTATCGGGGGACATACTGAATGAAATAGTGTGATGTATTACAAAGCGTGATGACATAGTTGATGCTTCATCCACGTAAATTTATATTCAAGAGAAGACAATTCTTTTTTTTTTTTTTTAACATTTATTTATTTTTGAGACAGAGAGAGACAGAGCATGAACGGGGGAGGGGCAGAGAGAGAGGGAGACACAGAATCGGAAGCAGGCTCCAGGCTCCAGACTCTGGGCCGATGGCTGGCCCAGAGCCTGATGCGGGGCTCGAACTCACGGACCGCAAGATCGTGACCTGAGCTGAAGTCGGACGCTCAAGCGACTGAGCCACCCAGGTGCCCCAAGAGAAGACAATTCTTAATTGGGTAGAGTCCACACTTTTTCTGTAGTTTTGACATTTCGAAATAGGACATAAATGGGGCGCCTGCGTGGCGCAGTCGGTTAAGCGTCCGACTTCAGCCAGGTCACGATCTCGCGGTCCGTGAGTTCGAGCCCCGCGTCAGGCTCTGGGCTGATGGCTCGGAGCCTGGAGCCTGTTTCCGATTCTGTGTCTCCCTCTCTCTCTGCCCCTCCCCCGTTCATGCTCTGTCTCTCTCTGTCCCAAAAAAAAAAAATTAAAAACTTTAAAAAAAAAAAAATTAAAAAAAAAAAAAAAAGAAATAGGACATAAATAAGACTTTTTTTTTTTTTTTTTTGAGAGAGAGAGCACTGGGGGGAGAGGGAGAAAGGGAGAGAGAGAATCTCAAGCAGGCTCCATGCTGTCTGCATAGAGACCAAACATGAGGCTGGATGTCATGACCAGTGAGATCACGATCTGAGCTGAAATCCAGTCAGTTGCCCAGCTGACTGAGGTACCCATGTGTCCCAAGACTATTCTTATACGTAAAAGGTATTGTGTGTATTTCAATTACAAATACAAACTGACACAGGAATTTTGGGATAGTGACACATACAATGAACAGTGTGGCTGTTAGTATCTTGATTTTTCTGGAAACGTAAGCAAACTTTTGGTAAACGTTTGGACAAAACAAAGTACACTCTTCTCCAGCTTTCATGATAAAATGAGGTTTTGGATAATTTCATAGATACTAAAGCTCAGCAAAAAATGCGTTATGCTTTGGGGTGCCCGGGTCGCTCAGTCAGTTAAGCTTCTGACCTCAGCTCAGGTCGTGATCTTGTGGTTCCTGAGTTTGAGCCCTGCATTGGGCTCTGTGATGACAGCTCAGAGCCTGGAGCCCGCTTCAGATTCTGTGTCTCCCTCTCCCACTCTGTCTCTCTCTTTCTCTCAAAAAATGAATAAGTGTTAAAAAAATTTTTTTTTAAATGCTTTATGCTTCAAAAGAGTATGAGAAGTATCCAGACTCCGATATTCACGCATCCAAAGGAAATTAGTGGGGCATTTGGTTGCCAGGTAGAAAGGACTGAACAGCTTTTATTGTGCAGGGCTGTGTATGAACGCCAGGGTATCTAAGTCACATGGATCCAGCCCCCTAAAACTCCGTGCCTTCCTACTACTTTTCGTGACAGTGCAAAACAAGTCCCATATTTCCAAAGAATTTTTGGGCACCCTATTGAGAACCCCTGGCCAACTGACACCAAGCTTTGGATTAACTTAATTAAGCCTGGCAATGTTATGTTTAATGGAAACCACAACATAATAGTTCCTTATGTTCGTCTGCCATTTTCAAAGCCCTTTCTACGTTACGTCGTCTCGAAATCTGCAAAAGGCAGATTTTGCTACTTTTCGGATAAATTCAACTTTGCAAAGGTTGCTCCACGTCGAACAGCTAGTGGGTGGAAGAATGGGTCTTTATTCAGCTGTCAGTGAAACTATCCACGCCCTTGAAATGGACTGGATCCTTCCCACCGTAGGACATACACCATCTTGGCCCCGTTCAGTAGAGGAGAGCGGGCGGTGTGCGGTGATTCTCCGCTGCCACCTTACGTGGCTTCTTTTCCAGGAATCCCGTGGGAAGCAATTGTTTTCCCTGGCCTGTCCTTCCCAGTGCAGCCAGCCTGTCTCTGAGATGTGCACCCAGCATCTCTTGAAGCCTATGTGATATATTAAGAGACTGTGTTCACTGGTGAAGGCGGCCATCTGTTCCAAAGTGCTGACACATTTGTTCTGATAGCAGCTGTGGGAAGAAATCTAACAGCGCTGCAGAGGGTGCTGGGGACAGAGAGCAGCTGACAGCCTGAAGCCCAGTAAGGACACGGCAGAAGGCTCTACAGGCACTGAGAAGGACCAAAACGATCCTATGCAGGTGATTGACTTGGGACCCCGGAGGTACCGGCCAAAGCGCAGAGTGGAAGCAATTTTCTCTATTCCTCTCCGAAGGAGTAGGTAGGGAACGTGAGGTCATCCTGGGGAAGCAAATGCAAGCTTTTGCAAACTCATCCCTCCCTTTTGGAATAAACAATTCTGATGTAAAAAGATGATATCGAATTCTATGATTAGAGACACCCCGCCCCACCCCGCCCCACCCCGCCCATGCCTTCTTTTAGGCATAAGAACTAACTTGTTCTCTGCTTCGTAACAATATAATGGTGCAGCAGGTGAGAATGTATATATGAGGGACACCCTGGTGGGCTTTCATGCTCGCGTATACTAAAGCGGGCACGTAAAAGGAGCGTGGTGGGCAAAACAATAGAACCCCAAAATGTCCACATCTGCATTCCTGGACCCTGTGAGTTTGTTATGTTCTCTGGCAAAAGGGAGTTAAGACCGTAGATGGAATTAAATTTGCTAATCAGGTAACTTGGAGATGGATTATACTGTATTACCTGGAGTATCCCAGGGTACACTGGGAGAGACCCAGTGTAATCACGTAGGTCCTTATAAGTGACACTGGGAGGCAGAGGCATGTCAGAGTGCTGCAGGGTGAGACTCAACCAGCCAAAGACACCTTTAAAGATGGAAAAGGGACCCCAGTCACAGAATGCTGACAGCTGCTAGGAGCTGAGAAAGGCAAAACAAAACAAAACAAAACAAAACTGGGTTAACTCCTGAAACGCCCAGGAAGGCAAGCATCCCTGCTGAGAGATCATAATTGTAGCCCAGTGAGACCCATTTCAGACCTCTGACCTCTGGGCCTATGTGATAATAACATCGTGTTCTTACGAGTCACTAAGTTTGGCATAATTTTTATCACAGCGATAGGAAACGAATGCAGGGTTACAGGGCTGCTGGTGCCTTTCACTTCCATTGCATGATGTCAGACTCAGAGCGGCAGGTTGATAAATTTAGCAGCCGTGACTTAGTGGTGAGAGAGAAAGATGTCTCATGGCTGCATGTGTCTGCATCATATGTTGAATCCTATCATAATTGGAGCTCTCCCAATTTAGAGGCAACAGAAACTATAATCAAATGAATTCCTCTTTGGGAATAATTCCAGCCTTCTAGCGAGAAGAAATCATAAACGGTGTCCATGCAAATTAATTCTGGCTATAGCATGAAGTATTTGCTATCACACATCGAGCTTCCTATTTGTCACAGGTGTAGTGACAGTGAGAAGAGAAGATTCGAGGAATAAACGCTTCAAGGAGACATTTGAGATTAGCTGGGGCCAGCCGGGCCAGCTAGTATCATTTTTTTCTTTATTCATTCATTTGCCAAACGTGTTTTAGGAGCTGTGTTCAATGTGGCGATGATGGAACGTTGACCACACTGAGTCTCTGCTCTCTACAAGTTAATCGCCCAGTGAAGGAGATAATCCTATGGATGAGTACAATGCCGCCTGGCCAATGCTTCTCTGGAGGCCCGAGCCGGATGCGTGGAAACAGGAAGGTGGCATTCAAGTATGACTGGAGAGGATAATCAGCGATAACCCCCAATATGACCATCTTGCCTGTGTGCTCATTGTATCCAGGAGAAATCCATTCTTGCAACCAACATCATATCATATTGTTCTAATTCTTTACCCATCTATCTTCCTTGGTTGTTTTTAGGCCCTTAAGGAAGAGGGTTATACTTTTTCTTATCTGAATTCCTAGTATCTACCTCAGGTTTTGGCCATTCTGATGATGCTCAATGAAGTCATTCCTTTATTGAGTAAGCAAAAGAATGAGGGAATCAGGTGACATTTGCCCTGATGGATCTTGAAGCACAAGTAATCGATTGGGCCAGGACAAAAAATATTGCAGGGAAAGTAAACAGTACTGTATTGATCGGATCTAGATTCCAAAGACGTCCCAGTACTGCACTATTCTTGCATGAAAGGTCACCTAACTCTAGGTGCTGTCAGATGTGCAAATACTAGACCAGCTCCAGTGTCCAAGGAGGTGAACGTGTAAGCATTCTGTCCTCTTTCTCCCAATACACAGTCACAATAGCTCATTCTAGTGACTTAGAAACATAGTCCTTGATAGCAGGGCTCTGGGAAATGGAATATGGAAAAGGCTTCCTCATTTTGTCCTTGGTTTCTGCTATCTTTGTCATCTCAATGTCTCCCTCGGTCCACTCCCTATTTTTACTTTTCCTTGGTTCCTTGGTTCTTTCCTTTCTTCACAATAGCTCTTGCTGAAACCGAAATCACTCTCAGATCCAGAATAAAATAGCTAAATGTGAGTGCTGTAAAACATTGGTTTGCAAGCATAATTCATTCCAGAAACACGCTTGTAATCCAAAGCACTTGTATATCGGAGTGAATTTCCCCATAAGGAATAATGGAAACTCGTATGATTGTTCCACAACCCCAAAATATTCACGTAAAAATGATTACAGTGCTGTGCTATAATTCAAAATAATAAAGAAAATACAAAATAAGAAGAAAAATAAACAAATTAACCTGCAAGTGTCTTTGAAAGCCTTTGTGGCTGATGTGAGGGAGACAAGAATTATTGTGCAGGAATGACTTTCACTATTACTAACAGAATCACTGCTCTCTATTGGCTCAATAGAATCTGTTTCTTTTTGTGCAACTTTAACAAAGAACCCATCTGATGACCTAGAATGAAGCAAAGCATTCCTCAGCTTTCTCTTGTATGTAAAAGCAAAGAACTGTCCACAGGTGCTTTGAAGCGACAAAAAAATACATCAGTGTCAGTTGTGGGCACCTTCCAACGTTCTGGAAAATCACTGATTTCTGCCAAACATAGCAGCCTGAGACTGAGGATCTGTGCATGGGAAAGATCACCCACAATCCTGCAGGAGGAGAGAGAGAGGGAGGGAGAGAGAGAGGGAGAGAGAGAGAGAGAAGAACCATTGGCTCAGTTGTGATCATGTGACATTCGGCATCACACGCAAATCCTGTTGCAAGGCATCTCTTGTTTATCAAGTTAAAATGTATTAGAAACGTTTGCTTGTCTTGCGGAACACTCACAGAACCAGTTACTTGCAATTCAAGGTTTTACTATATTTGCTTGCTTCTAAGGGGCTAAGAGACCCTGACACAATTAGAACCAGAGTGATCATAAGCCTTTCTTATACTTCCAGAATTCGTATCTCTAATGCATCACAGGTTTGTTTGGGTTCACTTTCCTGTTTCCTAATCTTTTGGAGGTACAGTTCTATCCATTTTCTTCCTGCAGAAAAATTAGAGAAGGGAAGCCCAAAGTACCAAAGACCAGAGTGGGCAGGGGAATGAGATGCCGATTCCCCAGTGCTGTATCAGGGTCCGTCAGACAAGAAAGATTTGGAGCCATTTGGTTCTTGGGAAAAAGTTATGACCAAACCTCTGAACAGTATTCTCCCACTGATAACTGTGGGTTGAAGAAATTTTTGTTTAAATATTCATGTAGCAGAGTTATTGAAATTGCATTTTTGGTAGGAACATACTGTGGGCACTAATGAGCTTTTATGATGATAGCTAATTATAGGAGGTGTTTCAGATGGTTTAACAAGGTAATTTTTGAAAATTTAATTAATAACTAGCATTTATGTGTCATTCTTAAAATATGATATTGCATATCTTTTATTGGAGAAGAGAGAAGATTTCTGCAGTTTGTGAATTTTATTAGGAACCTGATACTTGTTATATTTGTATATACCCAAACAACATACAACAATCGTCTCTTGGACTTTCTTATTTATAGTATTAGTCACCGGTTTGCAGATTTGCAAAATCATCATTCCTAGAGTTATAAAAATGCAATTTTATGCTCTGCTAGTCATTTCCATATAAACACTTCAGTGGATTTTGAGGTTATATTGGAGTCTATCCATTGATAACACAATAGAATTTGCTGGAAACAACATTAAAACTTATTATAACCCAGTACATTATACAGGTGACTTTTGAGCTAAGTGGTAAATGTGACACACATATGGAGCTTATATTAAATTTCTTAAATTTATTACATCCATTATTATGAATGGTTTTATAGAAATATATAAATAATATATACATTTTTAGAAGCTAATATTAATATTTTTAAAAACACAATGCCAAAGTTTCAGGAGAGAGGGATTGTACGAAAACACTTTACATACGCAAACACTGAGACTATCAAACAAAGAGGTCACCTACTAAACAGGGCAGACTGGGATCTAGCTTTAGATTCTTAACTGTATGTGATTTATTAGATATGCACACAGTCAGACACTCAGTACAGACTGAGTTGAACGAGGGAAAGTAACCAGAATGTCTTAATGTAGTGTCCACATAACCAGGATGAAATATAAAAGTATTATGGGAAGAAACACTAAATATCCCCATAAAACTCAAGAAATTTACCATGTAAATCTTGAAATATATACTAGTTACATTTTAGAACACTGTAAAAATTACAAATTTTTAGTTGAGATTACAAATCAGAGATCAGATCTCATGGCGAGTCTTGAAGCTATTATGTTCATATTTTCCATGCTACTCTCAATAAATAGTAGATAGATACATACATACATATATATGTACATATATACATACATACCTGCATACATACATACATAATCTTTTCTCATAGTGTAAGTGGGGGATTGGAGTCAATGGCATATTCCTGCCAGGAGTAAAGTTCCTTGATACTGTGGTTTTAAAGGAACTACAAAATTATGCTCTCGTTGTTTTTTTCCTTTCACAATTAGCAAACGATGTAAGAAATGGTAAGTGTAAGTCAAGGAAAACCCAACATCCAACGTTCTTGAGAGACTGGGCTTAGACGATTAAGCCATAGTCTCTAAAAAGAGGTTGTGTTTTTAATCTTTTTTGGCGACAAGACTCGAATCTGTTTGGATGTGACCTTCAGTCTCTTAAGTTCTCTCAGAGTCACTGACACGTGAAGTTGAATAGCAAATGGCAACGGAAGATCAATAATGAGGAGGTCCCAAAGAATTGAAGCCAAGCGTCCTGATCCAGGCATGTCTACAAGATGATTGACGGCACGACATCTGAGCAAGTCCTGAGCTTCACAGATGACGTAGGGTCACCCCTGGACGCGTGAGTCGAAAGCTGGCGCAGGGACATATGGAATCACTTCTTCAGGCAGTTAGAGCAGCAGATGTGCATTGGTGTGCCAGGCCCAACATGAGATAGAAAGATTCATTCTGGGCAAGAAAAGCAGCCATCCAAGGGGCAGAACCTTAGAAAATGACAGGTCTCAGAGCTGAGGGTACCCCTGTGCTCCAAAGAATATGTGTCTGCTATGTTAAAACTGCCGCTGGGCACACTGTCAGTAGTGACATTTTTGAAAGCGCTCAGCGAAGGATGAATTCTTTGAGATGGCAGCTTCTGGGTAGTTGTCAATACAGTGGACACTGAAACAATGTCACTGCCACAGACCCGATAAGAATAATTTGTTTTTAAGGAATTTAAATGATCCTCTTAGTGCCTGATGATGATGATGATGTCTGGGGAGGTAAAAAAAAAATTAAGATAAAGAAAGGAAACTACAGATGAGGATGAACAAAGAAAAAAAGACCAAGTTCTATGCACTTCACTATTTCACGATCAGAACGGAGCTTTTACTGTATAAAGGTGACCGGGAGTCCCGTGGAAATACTGACAAAATAAGGTTTCACTTATTACACATGTTTTACAGAAAATTGTTCGCATTGCAGTGGGCACGAGGCTTCAAACATCGGACCTCTCTGACACATCTTTACTGCCATACGTAATATTGGAAACGTATGATGATACACGCAAAATCCCCTGGGAATGAGACGCTTGATGAGAGCAAAAACCTTGCTTATAACATATCCATCAACGTTTTCAAATTATTTGAAAATTCCGCAAAAATCAGAGTCATCCTTTCATGGAATATTTGTAAGCACAGGTCATATGCAAGGACTGAGTGAGACATTGATAATGTGGATATGATATAGATCAGAGAACACTTAATTCTTGTCCCCAAAGGAAATGAGGTGGTATTCCCCAGACATCTTGCCATCCTCTGGAGAAGACAATCGAGGGAAGCAATGACTAAAGCACATTATGACAAGGACCCTCATCTAATTTATAAATAGTGTGATAGAGAACCAGGGAAGAGAAATAGGTTTTGTTTTTGTTTTTGTTTTTGCTTTTGTTTTTTACTTTTTGGGAGAAGACACATCTGTATCAATTTAAGTGTCAAGGGGAAGATGTAAAGTCAAGCTGAGACTGGACCAACACAGAAGAGTTTGGCCATTTGTAAGACTTTGAGGAGAAGTGGCTAAGGAAATGTCCTGGAAGACAGGCTAGCTTAATAAGTTTTCCGTTATCTTGAGAAGTGTGACGCGAGTAATGTCCTTTCCAAATAGTTTAGTCTCGGGATTGCTTTACACTCTTAAAAGTTATTGAGAACACCAAAAAGCTTCTGTTTACATGGGTTATATTTTGTCAATAGTTACTGTGTTTGAAATGAGAACAGAAATTAAGATATTTAAATTTAAAAATAAGAACACTCAACTATTTAAAAATAAGAACAATCAGCTCATGGTTAGCATAAACAACATATTTTATGAAAATTACTATATTTTTTCAAAACCAAAAAACCACCTTTAGAGGAGTGACATTGTTTTCCCTTTTATCTATTAATATCTGGCATAATAGAAGACAGATGGATTCTCATCTGCTTCTGTATTCCATCTGTTGCAATATGTAAAATTGTAGTTTGAGCTTATATGGAAAAATCTGGTCTCATAGAAATATATAGATGGAAAAGAAAGCAGTATTTTTTAGCAGCTTTTTTGGACACAGTGGATATTCTTCTTTTGATATTACACCAAAATTCAACAAATGGTAGTATCTCAAAGTTTAGTTGAATGTGAAATCTCAAACAATATCAGTAAGCTTTGGGTTTATTCTATCTTATTGGTCTACCTTGTACTTTCAGTGGATCTTTTACCCAAGCATGTTTTGGGTCATTTAGAAAATACTGTTTTATTGGGTTACTGAGTTATCTTTCAAATACTGACTCATTTTATCATATGATATTTAAAAATATCACGTTTGTTAATATCACTGCTGATCTTATTAGAAAGTTATACATATTGGGAAGTTTTTAAGGTTACATTGATGGATATTCAAAACAGCTATATTTCATTTGAGAGCTATTATTTTGTTTATAAATTAAAATCTATCACTTTTTTCTTTGTATATTTTAATAAAAATTGTATATATTTAAAGTGTACAACATGATGATTTTATATATATATATATATATATATATACACACATAGTGAAATGTTTACTATAGACCGGGTAATTAACTATCATCTCTTCACATAGTTAGCATTATTTTTCAGATGAGTGCACCTGAAATCTGCTCTCTTAGAATAGTTCCGATATCCAATACAGTATTGACTATAGTCACTATATTTGCATCCAATCTGTAGACTTATTCATCCTACATAACTGCAATTTTATACACTTTAACCAGATTCTTCCCATTTCTCCCACCTCTCTGGCCCCAGTAACCGATGTTCTAATCTCTTTCTACCAGTTCAACTTCTTTTTTGTTTTCACATGTGAGATCACATAGTAGTTTGTCTTTGCTTTATTTCATTTGCCAAAATGTTCTCCGTGTTCATCCACGTTGTCGCAAATGGCAGGATTTCCTTTTTTCTCGTTCCTGCGTAATATTCCATTGTATATCTCCATTCATCCATCGGTGGACGCTGAGGTTGTTTCTGAGGAATCTCAGCGATTGTAAATAATGTTGCAAGGAACATGGGAGTGCATATATCTCTTTAGGTTAGTAATTATATTTTTTTTGGATAGATACCCAGAAGTGGGGTTGCTGCATCATATGGAGCTCTATTTTTTGATTTTTTGAAAAACTTTCATACCATTTTCCAACTACATTCCCACCAAGAGTGTACATGGGTTCCCTTTTGTCCACATCCTGGCTGACACTTGTTATAGTTTGTGTTTGTGATAATAGCTATTCTAATCGGTGTGAAGTGATATCTCATGGTGGTTTTGATTTGTAGTTCCCTGATGATTAGTGATATTGAGTACCTTTTCAAATATCTATTGGCCACTTGTACACCTTCTTTTGAGGAATGTCTATTCAGGGCCATTGCCTATATTTTAATCAGATTGTTTTTTTTTTTTTTTTGTTACTGAGTTTTATGTTTGCAAATACCTTCTCCCATTCAGTAAGTTGTCCTTACACTCTGTTGACTGTGTCCTTTGCTGTGCAGAGCTTTTGGTTTGATACAGTTATATTTGTCTGTATTTGTTTTGTTTTGTTTTGTCTGTGCTGTTGGAGTCATCCTGAAAACTATCCTTGCCCTAAACAAGGCCAAGATATTTTGTTTTGTATGTTTTCTAGTAGTTTTATGGTTTCAGATGTTACACATAAGTCTCTACTCTATTTTGAGTTGATTTCTGTGTATGGAATGGAATAAGGGTCAAATTTCATTTACCTGCATGTGGAAAACCAGTTTTCCCACCAGCATTTATTGAAGACACGGTCCTTTCCTCAGCGTATTCTGTTGGCCAATGTGTTGAAGTCAACTAACCATAAATGAGTGGATTTTTTTCTGAGTTCTCTATTTTGTCCCGCTGACCTATGTCTGTTTTACTTACAACACCTTTGTGGTCTATTTCAAAATCAAGTACCCTGATGCTTCTAACTTTGTTCTTCTTGCTCAAGATTGCTTTGTCTAGTCAGTCTTTTGTGGTTCCATACAAATTTTAGGATTATTTTTTTTTTCTGTTTCTGGGAAAACTTCCAATGGGAGTTTTGATAGGGATTGCGTTGAATGTGCAGATTACTTTGGGTAGGATGAACATTTTAACGATAGTGATTCTTCCAACCCACAACTGTGGAATATCTTTCCATTTGTTCATGTCTTCTTCAATTTCTTTCATCAATGTTACAGTTTTCAGCACGCAGATCTTTGATCTCTGTGGTTAAATTTATGGCTAAGTATTTCTTTTTGATGCTATTATTCATGTTTTCTAAATTTCGCTTTTTGGATAGTTTTCTGTTAGTGTATGGAGAGGCAACTGATTTTCGTATGTTACTTTAATAAATTTTTTCATTCGTTTTAATAATTTTTTGGTGGCGTCTTTTGGGCTTTTTACTACATGACATCATGCCACCTGCAAACAGCATTTTACTTCTTCCTTTCTGATTTGGATGCCTGTTATTTATTTCTTTTGTCTTCTTTTATTTTTCTCCCTCTCCCCTCAATTGCTTGGGCTAGAACTTCTAGAATTATAGTTAATAGAAGTGGTGAGGGTGGGCACATCCTTGTTCCTGATCTGAGAGGAAAAGTTTTCATCCTTTCACCATTGAATAGGACATTAGCTATGGAATCTATACTATCCGTACATCGTATACTTTCACACATTATATTTTGATACAACAAATGCCTTTCATATGATGAATTCAGGCTCTCATAGATCCACTGAAAAAAGTCCTAGCATTTGGAGGTCACAAACTTATGGTCAAATTAGGCTTACAGATATGTTTAGCATGACCCACATGCATTAGACCACACAGCCCTTTACATTTGTATTTGTTTTTAAAAAAATTTTTAATGTTTCTTTTTGAGAGAGCAACAGAACATGAGCAGGGGAGGGGAAGAGAGAGAGAGGGAGACACAGGATCCAGAGCAGGCTCCAGGCTCTGAGCTGTCAGCACAGAGCCTGACGCTGGGCTGGAACCCACAACCTGAGAGATCATGACCTGAGCCGAAGTCAGACGCTCAACCGACTGAGCCACCCAGGCGCCCCATACCACACAAGCCCTTTAAATTAGGTGGCGATATTTAAACATCAAGAAATTTAAATACTCAGACTTATGACCTCTTTGCATATTCACCATGTATGGCAAGGTAAACCTTCACTTCTTCACGACAACATCCAGGTGAAGCAGGCTTGAAGTGGTCCCTTTATTCCAAAATGTCCCCTCCAACTCAACCCAGGCCCCCCGCCCCTTCTTACACAGTTGCCGATTAATCTTATATTTTGCCTGCCTTGCTTATCCATATCACCTCCCTGGTGCCTGTCGCCAGCAGCTCAAAATAAGCAGACTAAGAGATAGACTGAGCCAGGTTCCAGCTGATTTCCTCTCAGGCATCTCTCCCTTGTAGCTTTTTCCTTCTGTATCCCTGGGGCATTGTTTGTTGGCCATCGACCACGCTTCAGCAGGCTGGACAGCTGCTTCCCTTAATGAGGGCTGGTTTGCCCAGAGAGGGAAGGAGAGAGAGCAAGAGAAGGAGCCCAGATGAGAGAAAAGTTATCTTAACTTTGCTGCAGAGTCTCCAAGTCTTTTAATGCTGACGGAGCAGGTAGGATTTGGTAAAAGATGCCTATGAGGTTCTCGGTGAGAGACTTTATAACCTTTCTTCTTAAAACTCTTTTTGAAATAGAAACTTCTTTTCAACGTAGGATCTGCCCTGTGACTGGCAGAGATTTCTAGGCATTAGGAATATAACGAGCATATGACAGCAGGCTTCTTCACTGTCCCCCTGCCCCAGTGCCACCTTGTTTATATGGAGACTTGACCTGACAGCTTCCACTGGGCACATACACGTGTGGGCAGAAAAGATCTAAAGTCATTTCAAATGTACCTCATCAGACCAGGACTTTAATGTTTTTATTAAATTATACTAGATAAACAGAAAGGTGCACAAATCAGAATTACACAGTTCAACAGTTATCCCGACATGAACACAGCCATGAACTTCAATCAAGTTCCTGGCATTTTTACTTAATGAAGTATCTCACCATAGGCCGGCTTTAAAAAATTTCCTTCTGAAATACCGTCTTTTGATTTGAGTCCATTGTTCCAATTCTATCCATTATATTAAAGAAAACAGGGTCTCCAGTGGATCAGAAAACAATTGTGTTTTTTTGTTTTTTTGTTTTTTGTTTTCTGTTTTGTCCCTACTGAACATCCAAATCCACTCTGCGGGACAGGTTTTTCTCGTACACACGAATGAAATCTAGGCCAAGTGCAGTCATATTTCAGCTCGTTTTTCTTGCAATAGAAAATGTGTGATCATTTTCATCTTTCCACAGTGCTCTCCGCTCTATATTTTTCCACAGTTAAAGCATCCATAAGTATAGTAAGAAAAGGGAAAAAAATTTCCAAGTTAATTTGGAAATTAAATCTATTGCTTTGAGCTTGTTTGCAGGCAGGGGTCCGGGTATGAAAGAAGGGTGGATGTGGCTGGCTTTCCCACCTTATTTAAGACTGTTTTCTGATTCTTCTGAGATCAGGGTTGGGAGTTTGGAGTAAAGCGGCAAGCAGGCAGGAAATATTTTACTTCTATTGGTACTGTCTTGAGAACTGCCGGGACTTGGTTATTATTCAGAGCCACCTCTGTCTATATGTGATGCATGATCAACCGCTCAAATTCTTTCGACACACGCGTGAGTTCTTCGGGGACCCTCCCACGGCCAGGAAGCTCCTGCACCCCAGCCGATCTGTGTCTCTGGCTGTCTCCCTCAGCCTTTTGTGGTCCACCCATCAGCTATGACCGTATTTCCAATTCTGAACATTTCGCCCGGGCCAGATGTAAGGTTAAGCCAAGGGCAGTTCTCTCTCTCAGCCGTGTCTGTGAACAGGAAACACTAACACATTTGCTGCTTTTCCACACACGAGGATGCTCGCTGTACTCACAGCGTTCCATCTTTGGAGCACACGGGCATTCCAGAACTTTCTCCCTTTAAACTTTTCAGCTAGGAGTCAGACACCAGTGGGCACATAGCAACCTCTCCAGTGTTTTCCTTGATATTCTTCTCGATATGTTTTGCAGGATATGCTTCTTGCTGAGGCGGTAGTAGAGAAAGGAGCATATGTGGTTTCACGGGAGTGGAATCCGAGAGGTGTCATATTATCATTTTGTCACACGGTCTACGGAAATCTTTTTGAAATCTGGCTGTCAGAGTCAATTTACTATCCCGTTTACTTGGTTTCACTTATAAATTTTAAATGCAGATTATTTGGCATTAACACTTTAATTAACAGTTGGAAGCAAGGGCCATGGCCAGGGATAACGTCCTCGCCGTAGGCTACCAGATAACTGCTCTTGAGCTGGAATGTTCTATAGAGGAACACTGTCCATGTACGATTTGAACTGCATTGCTACCTAACTATATTATCATTCAACATCTCTGTGCTGTGTTCACAATGATGTATTATGGGTGTTTTTTTTTTCAAATGCTTTGTAGAAGCACAGATATTAAGCGCATTTTTAAAAGGAAGTGTATTCAAAAGAATGCACAAGAAACACACCAACAAATTAGGTAATAAAAGGCAGACTTTAAAAAAAATATTTGCGATTTCTTGGCACGAGCTTCTGACTGAGATGCTAGAAATTGAAAAACCTAGTTGGAATATCATTAGAAAATTATCAGTGTGAGAAAAAGGCAAATAACAAACTGGGAAGAATATTTATAGCATGACAGGCAAGTGATTAATGCTTTTTATTATTTTAAAACCCCCAGAAATCAGGAAGAAAAAGACAGAGTCTCCATTAAAACGGGCGAGAGATATGAAGAAGTAATACATAAATTATTATGATGAAATCCAAACTTGTTAATTATCTAAGAAATGCAAATATAAACAAAACAGGAAGCCATTTTTTATCTTTCAAGTTGGCAATGGTAAGTGGCAGTGCTTGGTGTTGGCAAAGGCTCAAGAGGTTCTCATGCAAAGCTGATAAAAGAGAAAAAAATGTTATGTATCTTCATTTGGCAAAGTGTATGAAAATGCTTACAATATCGCTGCCCTTTGACCCATCATTCACATCTAGAAACCTAAATCAAAGAGATAATCAAGGTTGTGCGCTGAGATTAGCCACAAGATGTACAGAATTGTTTCTAACAGTGAAAACTTTGAAAACAAATTTAAACATGAAACACTAGATCGGTAGTTGATTGTCTTTATACTTCCTTTTAATGGTGTGCCCTTTATCCACTAAACCGCGTGTAGCAAATTAAATGAAAAATTAGCTCCTTCTTTAACACTTTGTATTTGCTCAGCACGTGCACCGTGTGAGGGGCTTTTCTAGGTACTGATGATATAGCAGGGAACAAGGCGGGTAAAGCCCCTCCTCTCACAGACTTTACCTTCTAGTGAGGTCAAGCTAATTCCAGATAGTAAACACTTTGATAAAAATGAAGCAGGCTATGAAATAGAATCAAATAAATTAAGTGACAGCATATACACCCAGACACCCCTATTGCTTTCTAAGATAAGTATTTTTTAAACGTAAAAGTTAATCCGAGCAGGGATGTCTAGGTGGCTCATTAGGTTAAGTGTCTGATTCTTGACTTCAGCTCAGGTCGTGATCTCACGGTTTGGGAGATTGAGCCTCATGTCAGGCTCTGCCCTGACAGCACGGAGCCTGCTTGGGATTCTCTCTCCCTCTCTCTCGGCTCCCTCCTCTGCTCACTCTCAGGTGAGCGTCCACTCTCTCTCTTGCTCTCTTAAGATAAATAAGCATTTCTGAAAAAGTTAATCTGAGCAGCAGAAAGACTTTAAATCGTTCTCTCCTATTTCTTGCTTTTACCTTTCTAATGTTTTATAATTCACTATTATAATTTCATGTATTTGTTAATTACCGTAAATCAACTCAGATTTTCTGGTGTCGAGTGACCTAAACCATGACCAGATGAGTTGTATTTCTGTTCCTTTTCGTCCAACTCAGAAAATATTTATTAGGGTACCATGCGTTCACTATACACGTTTATACTCAGCTCCATAAATAATCTTACGGCAATCCATAAATGTGGTTATATGCGTGTAGGCGCATCCCTTTCTAGCGAAGTCTGTATTTCTTCTTAGTCTTTTTTGCTTCATTACACAGGGTTCTGCCATCTTCCTCTTTACCAGCACATGGCGATGCACATCATCAGCCCGAGCATACTGTCCTCCTTTCCCTCTTCCTAAGCCCCCCGATCATGTGCTATTCTAAGGACAAGCAAGCTGGTGTGGGAACGCAGGGCAAGGAGGTGTCTCCACCGGGAGACAGGAGATGCTGCACACCCTCTTTGCTTTTCCATTCTTCAGACTGACGGTTCTGGAGACCTCCTGTATGGTTCCCCAGCGCTCCCCCCGGAAATGGGCAGGTGCCAGGTCTTAATACGACAGTCCTATTGGCCTTTATCATCCTTTGTTTCCACATGCGTCCTTAGATGCCACCTCCTACAGAAAGTAAGTTCACCCGAGTCCTGTCCCAGGCTCTGATTAAAACAAGATGTCAGAGGTACTCACGAGACTTTGTGCGTTGTGTTGTTGTTTTATCAAGATGAGCTAAGTTACAGTAAATGCTTTGCACTGTGATTCATTCCTTTTTTATGGAAATTCTTCTTACCACGTGATTGCATCTGAATGTATCTCTCTCCCTTATTGTCTCTCCCTCCCTCTCTGCCTCTGGATGCATATGCACATAAGAGATGTGATGCATAGTACGCATACAGACATGTGTGTGTGTGTGTGTGTGTGTGTGTGTGTGTGGTTATGTTTCTTTGTTTATCCTTTTCCCGCCTCAAATAAAGCTGGAAGGAACCTCTGCATGTTCTAGTACTTGATTTCTGTGGGCTAAATTGAAGAGTGAGGGTTGTTTGTCAAAAGGTATGTCAACGGTATTTGAATAGTGTTACATGGTGACAGACGGAACCACACTTGTGGTGAGAACAGCACAATGTGTAGACTCATTGAACTGCTCTGCTGTATGCCCGCAGCTAATGTAATATCACGTGTCAGCTACGTTCAAATAAACTTTTTTGCTAGAAGGGTGTGTATGTGTTCTTCTATATAATTTCAGTAACGATGTTACCAAATTATTTTCCTTAAAAAAAAAAGGGTAGTATCACTTTCCATTTTCGTCAAAAATGTTTGAAAGTGTTCTTTACCACACATACCTACTGGAAATAGGCTTTGTATCTTACGTGTTTTCAGTTTAATGCGAAATGATATATCCTTGTTGCTTTTATTTACATTCGTCTACCGCCAAATTGTGTCTTTTCCTGTGTCTCATGGCTTTTACATTTGTACTTGTGTTAATTATTGCATTTAATTTCCTTTGCGTTATTTGGTCTCTTCTTGCAAATTTTTAGTATGTCACTTTATATCATAATAGTAACACACTGACATCTGCATAACGAAAGTTTTCCACCTGACGTGGTTGTCTATTGGCATTTTTTATGGTAACTTTTGCTCTACAAAGATTTAACTTTTTCTGTAATTCAATGTGCCAGCTTTTCTTTAAGAAACACCCAGGTGTCCAGCCTTGATTAAAAAGAGAATTTCTTGGGGCGCCTGGGTGGCTCAGTCGGTTAAGCGTCCGACTTGGGCTCAGGTCATGATCTTGCGGTCCGTGAGTTCTAGCCCTGCGTCGGGCTCTGTGCTGACAGCTCAGAGCCTGGAGCCTGCTTCGGACTCTGTGTCTCCCTCTCTCTCTGACCCTCCCCCACTCATGCTCTGTCTCTCTCTGTCTCAAAGATAAATAAACATTAAAAAAAATAAAAAGAGAATTTCTTGGACTCCCGTGTGTAGGTTTTCTATTAGGTTTTCTGTTGGCATTAACTCTTCTCATTTTTTTAAACATTCAACCATCTAAAATTTATTTTGATATGAGGTCTAAGATTTGAGTGAGTGTGGATGCCCTTATTTTTGTCTTCTTGATAGACAGTCGACGGTGGCAACACCAGTCATTAAATAAGCCATTGATTTTTTATTAGATTATGCTAACACCTATTTCTATATTCTGATATCCACTTTTGTTCCAGTGATTTATTTTTCTAATTTCATGTTTCAGTAGTGATCAGTCAGCTTATGCTGACTTTCAAACATCCCCCAAATGTCAATGTTTTAAACCAACAAATGCCTATTTTTTGTTCATTCTGCATGTTCCAGGCAGCTTTTCTGAGACCCATGGTGAAGTAGGTCTCTCGTTACACCCACCCTTCCACAGTCTTCCAGCAAAGAGAATGGAGATAAGACCAAAGCACTAGCTGTGTTTCTGCCTGGAAAGGTCACACCAAACATTGTGCTAAATATAGTTCATCGATCGAAGCAAGTCACGTGGCCATATTTCTTCAGAAATGATGAGGAAGGAAAAGAAGACTAGCTACGACAACCATAGTGTTTATTCTTAAGGGCAAATACCAGACAGATTTTGTTAGTTTCTGTGAGACTATGGATTGATGTCTTTCATCAGTTCAAACAAATCCTTGGTCTTCATGTCCTTTTCTGAACCCGACTCATTTTCTCCTTGCTCTCCATCGAGAAATTCAAATAGATGGTGGTGTATGTTTGCATATAATCTTCCTTGTGTGCTATTTGTTATTTTAGATCTCTGCCTCTTTTTCCTCTATGCTGTGTTATACTTTATTTTGATCTATTATCCTACTGAGTAATTTCTTCTGCTGCCATGTCTATTTTTAAAGCATATTTTGTTGAGTTTTAATTTCGCTTTCAGCATTTTTCACGGGCAGTTGTTCTATTTAATTCTTTTGCAAGTCAGCTGAGACATTTTTATTAATTCCCAGATTTTTACCATTTTTTTTTCCAAGTTGGTTTGTATTTCTTTAACCAGAGTAAGATAGTTGCTGTATATGTAAACAGTTTTAGGTCTATTTTCTCAGAGTGTTTTTTCTTACTGATTCTTGGTTATGATGTCTTGATTCCTTGTGGGGTTAAGTATTTTTGAAGGTTAGGTGCTAATTTTCCTTGAATAGTTATTTGTGGGGATTACTTAAAGCATAGGAGGAAGGCTCTATCATTGGAAAAACATGTGAATTTGTCCCTCCGTCGTGCCTATAAATGTTTTAAATTGGGGCCACATTAAATTAAAGTGATGGTGGGGAGACTGGGTGGCTCAGTCGGTTGAGCATCTGACTTTGGCTCAGGACACGATCTTGCAGTCCATGAGTTGGAGCCCCGCATCGGGCTCTGTGCTGACAGCTCAGAGCCTGGAGTCTGCTTCAGATTCTGTGTCTCCCTCTCTCTGCCCCTCCCCCAGTCATGCTCTGTCTCTCTCTGTCAAAAATAAATAAAAAAATAATAAATAAAAAAATTAAAAAAAATAAATTAAAGTGATGGCTACAGGTGTTGCAGACCAACCATGTTATTATATAAATTGGGTTGCAAGATGCACACGTGAGGTTTGCATCCAAAGAAAGAAAAAGGTCTCAGTGAAGGGATAGAGAACTTCAATGGAGAATTAGAAAATAGAAGTATGATTCCATGCGGTATGATAATTCAAATAAAAAATTCACTAGATGGACTCAACAGCAGAGCGGAGATGACAGAAGAAACACTCAGTGAAATTGAAGATAGACGGATGGACATCAGCCGTTATAAAAAACAAAGGAAAAGCCAATAAGAGATGAACAGAGTCTCAGAGCCCTGTGGTAATGCGTTAATGTGTCGGTATGAATGTAATCGGAGTTTCAGAAAGAGAAGAGGGAGAGAAGGGAGCAGAGAAAATACTTGAAGAAACAATGAGGTAAAATATTCTACATTTGGTGGAAAAGTTATACAGATCCATGAAGCTCAACAAACTCCGAGGAGAGATTAAAAAAAAAAAGAAAAAAGAAAGTCACCTGGGAACATTGTAACTGAGCCGTCGAAAGTTAAATATGGGAGAAAATATGATAAAAGAAAAACATTTCATAAAGAGGAGAAAAACCAGAATCCACCTTGAGTTCCTATTAGATAAAAATAAAAGCCGGAAAATATTGGGCACCATGTCTTTATGCTGCGGAGAAAAAAACAAGAACAGAATTCTTTAAAAATTTTTTGAGTATAGTTGACACGCAATGTTACATTAGTTCAGGGGTACAGCATAGTGATTGTACCGCGTCATGTCACGATGTGTTCACCTCATGTGTACCTGCCATTTGCCATGACATGACTCCATTACAACACCAGTGACCATATGCCCTATGCTGTGCCTTTGCCCCATGACTTATTCCCTCCATAACTGGAATCCTGTGCCTTCCACTCCCCTTCTCCTATTTTGCCCATCCCCCCCTCCAACAAATCGGCTTGTTTTTGTTCTTTGTATAATATGTAAGTCTGATTCTGCTTTTTGCTTGTTTGTTTACTCATTAGTTGTTCAGATTCCACATGAGTCAAACTCTTTTTAAAACAATTTTTTTAGTGTTTATTTATTTTTGAGACAGAGAGAAACAGAGCATGAGCGGGGGAGGGGCAGAGAGAGAGAGGGAGACACAGAATCCGAAGCGGGCTCCAGGCTCTGAGCTGTCAGCACAGAGCCCGATGTGGGGCTTGAACCCACCAACGGTGAGATCATGACCTGAGCCGAAGCTGGATGCTTAACCGACTCAGCCGCCCAGGCACCCCTAGTCAAAGTCTTAACTAAGAATTCTACCTGCAACTAACCTATCCTGAAAAAATGAAGGGGAAATGTATTTTTGGTACCAGAGGAACAAAAATTGAAACTACTTGTCACTGGCAGACTTCCATTATAAGAAATGCAAAAAGAGAAAAAAAAAAGGTCCTTTTTAGGCCAAGGGAAATGACTCTAAATGACAAATCCAATCTAAGGAAGGAAGGAAAAGCTGCATGAATGGTGAATATATGAGTAAGCATGAAAGATTATCACATACAGGGACAGACACCTACACACACACACACACACACACGTACACACGCGCCTGCTTTCTCGTACACACACTTAGAAGGTTAATCCCAGCAGCCCTGGAATTGGTCTGGGCTATTTTGTTGAAATTGGTGATGGTCCTGTATAGCCCTGACCCTTAGTGAAGGCATGAAAGGTATTGATTAATTAACACGCCGCTTTGTGATGAGGGGGCCATGGGAGTTTGGGGTGGTTGGCACAATAGAGTCGATGATTTGTGCGGGTCCAGGTAAGAAACCCAGAGGGCTCTGCGAGGGCGGTGGTTACATAGCAAGCTGGTCATATACCACGGGATAAGCCAGGTATAAGATGCCCCCATTGAGAATCTACTTTGGGGTATTCCATGCACCCGTTAGTGATTCTGGATTTGAAAAGGAAGCACTTCTAGTTGAGACAACCTGAAGAGAAAAGACCACCAGGGCTGATGCTGGCTCTGCAGGACCCACGCAGAGAGGCAACCTATAGATACCCTCACCTTAATGTAGTTGCTCTGTTGTATCCTTTTCCAGAAGTAAATGATCCGTCTGAGTTGCCATCTGGGGTCTCGTGAGTCTTCTTTATTCAGAAAAATCCAACCCTATGTGAACAAGACCATTAGAGTTTTGTCTACCTCACTAAAAGATATAGGACTGTTGAAAGCAAACATGGTCCTATTTTTTGGTTCAGTTTATAATGTCTATAGGATGGCAGATATGAGAATAAGCCATAAGGATGGGAGTGTCACAAACAGACTGATCGGAAGGTTCCTATAGCGCCTGAAGCAGTTGAAAAACAATTCTAAGACTACTATCATACATTACAGATGCATATTGTAATCTCTAAAGAAACTACTAAAAAGTAATCCCAATAAACACAGCAAAAAAGCCAATAGTGGTAATAAAGCGGATTCATCAATTATGTAATTAACAAAAAAATGGAAGAAAGGAAGAACAGAAGTTAAACACAATGGAAAACTAACAAACACTTAGCGAAATGGCAGACTTATTCCCAACCATATCAGTAATGATGTTAAATGTAACTAGACTGAAGAATCCAATCAAGACACAGATCATCAGACTGGATTTGAAAAGCGTCAATTTTATTGTATTTATTTATTTTTTTAATGTTTATTTACTTTTGAGAGAAAGAGAGAGAGACAGAGAGACAGAGGCGTGAGTGGGGGAGGGGCAGAGAGAGGGAATCACGGAATCCAAAGCATCTCCAGGCTCTGAGCTGTCAGCACAGAGCCCGACGTGGGGCTCGAACCCACAGACTGTGAGATCACGACCTGAGCCGAAGTCGGACACTCAACCGACCGAGACGCCCAGGCGCCCCTGAAAAGTATCAGTTTTAGTCTGGCTAGAAGAAACACCTAAAACACACAAACATGAGTAGGTTGAAAACATGTTAAAAATCACATGCCCTGAAAACAGAAAATGGCAGAAAGAAGGAGAGGCTATAAAGGCTCGTAATGTTCAATAGGCCAATACACCAAGAAGCTGTCACTGTTACATACATATTTGAAACTGCTGTAGCTAAAACTCAAAAGATTTAAGGGAGAAGTAGATAAATCCACACACAAATTTGGAGATATTAACAAACATCGCTGGCAATGTTAGTTCATCTTTCTTTGTAACTTACCAGAGAATTAAAGAAAAGTAATTTAGAGTGACGTAGATCTGAATAGAATTCAGAATAAAGTAGATGAAGAACCACCTTAGCTTAATTGACATTTCTGTAAGGGCCCGTCCAACAATTGCATAATGCACTGTTTTCATTTAAACCTCACCGGTGGATACAAATACCTGTACATCCAACCGCCTTTCCTCTTAGTGTTTCCTCTGCTGTGTTCCCACCCGGTTGTCTCTTCTGCCTCATTGCTTCAGTTTTATTTTATTTTATTTTTTCTGATAGAGTCTTTTCTCACATAGGTTTCAGTGAGTAATATACTTGGAATTTTTGCATACCCCTTAGTTAGGTTTTTATTTTTCTTTTTATCCCCACAATCATAAACGTGATCGTTTTTTGCAACTGTCTCTTTTATTTTCCTCTTTGTGTTCCGCATTGATTGTCTTTTTTAGCTGGTAGGGTACTGGACTTTCAGTTAAAAACCTTTTAAGATTTTCCCTATATCCTCCACCCATGCCTCGATTTGATTCGTAACTCTTTTGATCAATCGTCTCTGGAAGTGGTGAGCCATTCTAACTTACAGGCTTCAGCTCGTTCTTCGTGTAACATTTTTCTGTCTTATCACCACTGAATTAGTAGAAGAATCAGATGATGATTATTGAGGATAAGTTCCAATCTGTGTATATTCTCCTTCTGAAGCTTCTGTTATGAATATTTTTTTATCTTTTAAAAAAATTTTTTTTTAATGTTTATTTATTTTTGAGACAATGAGAGAGACAGGAGGGCAAGTGGCAGAGGGGCAGACAGAGGGAGGACACAGAATCCAAAGCAGGTTCCAGGCTCCAGGCTGTCAGCCCAGAACCTGACGTGGGGCTTAAACTCACAAACTATGAGATCGTAACCTGAGCCAAAGTCAGATGCTTAACCGACTGAGCCACTCAGGCGCCCCGATATTTTTTTATCTTAATCTACCCTCCAATTTTCTAATGTTTCCTTCAAGATATCCCCCCCTTTTTTTTTTTTACATTTTTACACTATGAGTTTGAAATGTCTTGAACTTGCTTTTGCAAAACACAATCTCAATGTTTTTCTTCCGTGCATCTATTGCACTTTATAGAAGACCTCAAGCTCTCTCTTTCAGGCCCCCAAAAGATGAGTAGACATTTGTGTGTTACATTTCAAACCTTAAAGTTCTGTCTGTTACGCACACACAACTTGGCGGGGCTCATCTGTGTCCCCTGGCAGGCCAATATCCCTCTTTTCTGCAAGGTCTCCCTCTCTCTGGCTATTTGGTTACTCAGCCTGCCCTGGATGGTTGAGCTGCTCGTTTGCTGGTTTCTCGCAAGCTTGGAAGGAAGGTTTCCCAGCCTCTCCCACCCTCTCTGTAACTACAGCGTAGAGCTGAGAGAATGTCAGTTGCTTCCTGAGGATTCAGAGGAGGTTTCCCCTCCTTGGCCCCAATCTTTGGGGCGTAGAAGACTCAACACCCCTCGTCGGCTCTCTCGACCCAGTCGGCAGCCTGTAACTGTTACATGATGGAGGGGTGACTCTGTTCTAAGGCCATGTCTTCACGTTGCCTTTGGGTCCTTTCGTGGGCGATGACATTGTTCTGCAGTGTTTCTTCAAGGGGGTGAAATTCTGTGGAGTGTCCTGTTCTCTCGGCGGGGATGCCCATGAACTCCCCCCTCCTCTCTTCTGTCATCGGGCACCGCGACGCTCTCTGTTGACAAATGACCTGCTCCACGTGACCTCACCAGTAGAGCTTTTCCTCCAGCCGGTGTGCCCCAGGGCCGCGTGATTGCCATAGCATTTCCTCCAGGCCTTCTGGACACTGTCATCTTGAAATTGAGGTTAAAATAGATCTGTGAAAAATTCAGAACAATGAGCGATAACCCTCAGCAGCCCTGTGCTATGGGGAATCCTTTAGGATCTTCGGACTTTCCAAAGCACGCATGAAAAAAAAAATCTTCTGTTTTTCTGGATGGGAAGCAGGAAGAAACTGAATGAATGTGCAACAGAAGAGCTTTTCAGAAGTCAACGAGACATAACTTCCCAGGATGGTAAGACCATGAAACATGGGGAAATTGCAGCAGTAATTACGTGAGATTGGACAGGTAATTGCACTGAGAAACGTAACTGCAGTTTTTCAAGAAAAAGTGCCAGGACAACTTTAAGATAGTGCTGGTTACAGAGCCAGAATCATTGAATCGTAAGCTTAAGAAGAACCGTGAAAAAGATATTGGAAGAAATTTTAATATACATTTTTGGTTTCAGAATTGATGAAATATATTTAAATAATACATGAAGTCAGACGGCATTTCCAACGAATGACTCTACAAGCTTTGCCAATTACTTACGTTATTCAGCTGAAATAGAGAAAAAAATATACTGAGTTCAGGGTAAGCTGTTAAAATGACCTGAGACAATTTACCCATTGTAATAAATATTCTAATCAAGTTTCTCCCCCAGAATAAAACAAAATGTAGTGCATTGAAAAGAAATTAATTTATCGTTATTCCAATTTTAATTTGTACCCTTAGCTACTGAAACCTTTCCGTAGCAACACCATACATACAGATTCATAGGAGAGAAAGCAAAAAAAAACCAAAAGTCTACATTGTTGCTGCTCTTCTGGCAGAGAAATTTCCAGGGTAACGCCAAGTGGACATGAATGTGAAAAGAATTATAGCAGGTGTAATACATGGCCATTTAAATAAATGGTATTGATCTCCACTTATCGTAAACTGAAAAGCACAAGAATCATGGACATTCACTCTATTGGCTTTTTTCTCTCAAAATCTGTTCTAGAAGGTAGCAATTTGTTATGACAACCTGTTCTATTCATTAGGACTAGAAAGAATCAGGCATTTGTAAATATGCATTCTGAGCAATGTATTCGGTGCAAACAGCATACTGTGGCTGAAAATTAGTCTGCAAAACCAGCTACCTGATACGCTAAGCACAATGCAGCATTTACAGCTTCTCTATAGAAATTGTAAAACGCAAGAAGAAATGTTGCTTTTTAACTGAATGCATGCATGTATCCATTTTCTTCAGTCCATTAAATACTGGGTTGTGCTTTGGAAGAATGATACGTAAATGGCAATAAAACACACGCACACAAATTCAGACAGTCGTACGTATCATGAGTTGCTGAGTTTTATCTAGATAATAGCGCTGGGGGTCCAAGTAGTCTCTGTTATTTCCGTAACAACAAATAATCTCAGTGAATTAACCATGAAAAGAGGGGGTTCTCTCACAAAGATGGTGAGCTCTGGGTCGGCGTAACTCCCAGGGACAGTTGCCCCATGTGTTGGCTTGATACTCTGCGCTGGGCCAATCAGAACTTACCAGAAGACCATCGCCACCGCAGTAAACGCTTCTGAGCACCATGGGAAGAGCCACCTGGAGAGGCAACGCCAGCCAGGAGGCATGTGATGGCTATGATTGCAAGTGACTGAGAGTGACTCCTGGGCAGGTCAGGCACACCTGCCTTAGAGATGAAGGAACACAAGAATCCCAGATGTGCAAGTATGGAGGAGCACCGGACGTTGCTGAACAGTGGTTGCCTGCTTTTTTGCTGCTCTTCTGAATTTTTCCACCACCAATAACCACGTCTCCTAGCCTCAACACCATCGCAAATAATTCCTCCTATCCGAGATCGACCAAGAGCCTGGCACTGTGCTAGATACTCTGGATGCGTTACCTTCCTTCATTCTTACGTAAATCTATGAGGTCAGTGCACTGGCATCCCTATTATACAGACAGTGAAAAATGAATATCCCAGTATGCATACAGTCAGGACTCAACCCCACTTCTTTTTCTGATTCCAAAGCTTAATTCCCAGGCTACCGACTCATATGATGGTTTGCTTCCATTCACCAATTACTGGCTGTGTTCTTTTATGTTAAAATCTACAATCAGAAAGTGCTTATAAAATGATATTAGAAAATGAAGAGTCAAGAAGAGTGGCGTAGAAGCTGGGCTGTAACCCATCCTTTCTACTGGGGAACACCCAGGGTGAGACGGATAAAGAGAAAAAAGAAAAAGGCTAGAAGATCTCCCTTTACACCTGCTAATCGGAATTCCTGATAGAAGATAATGTAGAGTCTTTGTCTCCAGAATGCGTTTAGCAGGTCGTATCTGCACTTCTTGTCTTTCTTACAGTAAGCCAATTTTATGGATTTGTGGTTTATTGAATTATGGGGCACACCCACTTAAACTGAAAGGGAAAAATCTATTATAAGCTGGCCAATAGGACTGATAGGGGACTTCCAGTCCCTGCCTGAAGACTCCCCTTCTGGGTTTTTCTTCCCACCCTGCTTGCCTCCTGTGCCAAATTACTACTAATGCGGAATGTGGAAGTGACGGATTATAAATTGTCCCCTCTGCTCATGCTCTGGGCTCAGACCTCGAGAGAGCGATCTCCTCTGAGCCCGCAGGTGTGAAATAAACCTCCCGCCTTCCAAGACCTCTGAGTGCCGCTTGGTTCTTCCGCTGGGTGATCCAGACCGGGTTCTGCAACCAAACTATCAATGTCAGTATATTTCTATGAGAGCATAAAATGTCTCCCTTTGTGTGGGGGGACATCTAACCTAATGTCCGTTAGCAGTCTCTTGTGTTCAGCCCGGATCCGAGAACATCCTGATACAGTAAGAAATGACCCGGTGGCCGCAGGCAGACTTCGTTCGTCACTGCGTCTCAAAGCTGTCTCTGCCCCCTGGTTTATAGGAAGGTTGGAGAGTGCCTCGGATCTTCAAGTCTTGTGAGAACGATTTGGCCATCCTAAACTTGGCGACGTCTAGCCAACTTGATCACCTGTCTGACTGATATCACTAATGCTTAGGAAATTGGGCTTCGTCCTTGTTTTGGAGCTACCTAAAGGTGAAAACCAAGCCTTTTTGGATCCCTGACTCAGGGAGACCAGAAAGCCACAGGGTGACTCCAGGGAGGACTCAGATGTCCTTGGAGGGACATGAGGAGTTAAGTAAGCTAAGCGATTGAGCATTTTGAGTCAGAGGATTTGCCAATGTTCTAGGTCAAGGCAATACATCTTTCAAAATATCGCTTTTATTTCTGGTAAGTGGATATAATAAAACCTGCCTCACAGCGATGAGGGAGTGTGGGGCAGGCTGAGAGCAAAATACAAGCCAGCAGACACTCCCTCCCCCCACCCCCTCCCCCAGTGGGATTTCTGTGGCATTCTTCAGGCACTCTTGGCTGCCCAAGGACAAAGGAAAGGACAGAAAACAAATGGTTGAACTAATAGAGTTTACATCAGTTTACAAATATCTTAGTAAATTACAAGAAAAAGGCAATCTTACCAATAGCCTGATCTCCAGAAACATGTAGACTCAGTTTCCTGGAGCCTCAACATCACCCCTCCCTAGTGATATGGAGAACAAAGGCAAGAAGAAAATGGCAGGTAAAATCAAATTTCCTTATAATCAGCAGCCCATGGACAAATACTTGAGGCCAGAGGAAAACAGTTTCTCCGGGAACTCCCTACTGTCTTAATGCTAATGATTTGCTGGAGGGAAAAACAACTTTAATTTGACAATAGCCAGGCCTGGGGTATCTTTGGAGTCCTCTTTAGCATATGAAAGTCCCTCCAGGAGGCCCCCCTTTTGAATTTACCTCCAAGTCCTTGGTATATAACCATCCATTCTATACAATCCCAGGGCAGCTCTTCCTGCCCCCGGGTCTTGTCCCCAGGCTTCAATAAAATCACCTTTTTGCACCAAAGAAGTCTTCAAGAATTCTTTCTTGACCCTCGGCTCCGGACCCCATGAACCCCACCATCGCCCCAAAACCTCATCAACGGGGTTCAGGTTTTTAGAACCTGACAAACTTTCCTGACTTTGTGTCGTCTTCCCGTCCCCTTCTGGGCAGCGACGTCTCAAGTCTGTTCATGACATTGATTCCATCAGTTGTGTGATGGACACAACTGATCCAATGAGTTCGAAACAACAGGCCAAGCGCCATTCCCACACCCAGGGCAAGGGGAGCCTTGCTGGGATGTTGCGTGGGGCGTACTTAGCCAACCAGCCCCAGTTCTCCCGCACTGGTCCCCATTGACTGGTCCCCAGTCCCGCACTGGTCTCCCTGCCCTGCCCTTCTCGCCATTCGCAGCGCCCAGAGCATCTCAAGAAGTGTCCTGGGCCTCACTCAACACCCCCTTTCCAGCACTTTCTCCCCCTATTTCTTCCTCCTACTATTCGACATTCTTTTCCTTTTAGAGCCCTGCCATGTAAAATATAAAAGAAAAGTTTTATGTTCCTTGCAACCCAATGGACATGGTAAAAAGTCTGTTTACCGATCCTGTGGATAAAGACAAGCAGTTCTTAAAAGCAAGATGCCTGATGTCCATTCCCTGCAAAAAAGGGGTACTGCTCACCCTCTTCCTTCTCTTCCTTCCCACAGACTGTGTGCTGGGAAAAAAATAATAAATCCACATTTAATGCACGACTTCTACTATTACCTAGGTCTTTGAGAAGACGCCATTCTACATTTATGCAAACAAATTCTCTTACCCCCCTCAAAATGATTGCAAACTGCTAGCAGGCAGAGGCCACATTTTGTACACATAATTTTTTACCGAGAGCTGCACTCAGGCCTGGAACATGATAAATAATCTCTCTGGATTCCCACCAGGCTACAGAGAAAGCTTCCCCTAGTTGAAACACATGCACTTTATATGCAAACTTTATAGCAAATAGTTTTCTGTGGAACCAAGACCTGGAATATATCAAAAGTGATGCTAGCACATAATCTTCCCATGGTCACATAGTTTGTAGAAATGGCATATTTGTAGTTAAAGTCGTAGTTTGGTTATAGTTGTAGCACTAATACTCATTGAAGTGTTGGCAAGGTCGCCTGAGACAAACCTTTTCAATTTTAACCCACTAGTTCCCAAACTTCCTTGGAATCCGGACTACCTTCTCTTGGGATCAGAGGCCAGTGGGTATTTTTCTGGCAGAATCAGACAATACATGTTTTCGGGTTTGTCGACAAAAAATTTAGGCTATCGTGTGGGTGTTTCTATAGTCACTTAAAGCATAACAATTTGGAAAAAAAAATGAAATAAGATAGAGCCTTGCGAAGTGTAAAAAGGCCATTTGTCATTCGTGGGCCATAAAGAAAGAGGTCAGCCAAACCTGGCTGACAGGTTTACCAACCTTTAGTGCACACACTTCCACTGACAGAGCGCGGCAGAGTTGGGGATGCTCACAGTGACGTACCTGCACACTTGGGTGTTTGGCTCAAAACTCCCTCAAGCGTCGAGAAACTGCGTCCGTAATTGATTCTCATTTTGATGACTGCTAATCCCACTTACACTTGCAAAAAAGATACAAATACTTCCCTACTTTCTTAAAGTTACACACTGTTTTTCAAATTGCGTGTCACATACAAGGAACAATAGAGAAAACAACCCCCGATTCAGAAATAAATATTCTTTTTTTTTTTAAAATTGGTAATGTGTATTTATTTTTGAGAGAGACAGAGAGACGGAGCACGAGCAGGGGAGGGGCAGAGAGAGAGAGGGAGACACAGAATCGGAAAGAGGCTCCGGGCTCCGAGCTGTCAGCACAGAGCCCGACGCGGGGCTCGAACTCACAAACCGCGAGATCATGACCTGGGCCGACGTCAGATGCATAACCGACTGAGCCCCCCGGGCGCCCCTCAGAGACAAATATTCTTAACCATGTGTTATATTTCTCCCGAAGCCTCCTACTGCATAGTTTAAGGTAGCATTGATTCTTTTGAAATTGCAGAATCCATATACTTGAGAGTTTCAGTGTTTGCAATAAATAAGTGGAGGTCAGAGGGGCACTGTAATTAGACGAGGGTAGGCTGGCGGTAAAACAGACCGCTGACTGACTTCCCATTTTAATGGATTTTTTTACAAGTTTTAATTTTTTGTTTCCTCTAAATTTCTGTTAATCGAATGAGATATGCACCAAGCTATGGAGCAGATACCACTGTCCGGGGTGGAATCTCTTCTTTAGGCAGGATGACAGGACTGGGGAGGTTAAATTCACTCAGCTCGTGGAATCATCTGGTGCCCTGTGTGAACTGACAGGTGCTGCCGTCACAGAGTTAAAGCAGCTGGTTGCCCAGTTATGCTACGTATTTGCTGCGCTGGGAACCACCTCTTCTAGCGTCTTTTGCATGAGCTAAAACTGAATTAAGCAAATAACAGAGCTCACTGCCTTGGGGACACGGATCTTCTGCATTTCAGGGTAATCTGCATTTTGTGGAATGCAGTTTGCATTATCAGAGCCTCTCGCGGGGGATTTCACCGTGAGGTTCCGCACCCACAGAAACCCCTTCTGGAGGTTTTTACTGATATGTCATGAAAGTTGCAAATATCCGCTGTGTTTCTCAGATTCAGAATCTATCTGCACCTCAGCAACTACTGATGATGGGGAAGGGGGCACTTGGCTGCTGGATGGGACAGGGTCAGCCGGTGACTCTTAACATCCGTTGGTCTAAAAATGGACTAGTTAAAAGCTCGCTGCGTAAATTTTCCTGAGTGTTCAAAAATGAGGGAAGGCTGCCAAGGGAGGAGAGACCAAGTCCTGCCAAGAAGCTAAAACAGACGAGGCTCCAACAGTTTATTAACCACAAATAACAAAGAAATAGGGTATATGCTGCTCTGTCCTGCCAGCTTTGAGCCACTTTTCAATTCCAGTGAAATTCTACTGTTGGCAGAGAAGAAGAATCACATACAGGAGACTGGAAAGGTCCCATTCACCAGTCCGCACGTCAGTAGCACAAAGCGAAGGGTAAGCAGTGCTGACAGAAAACAGTGTAGAAGTGGAAAACCAGTGAACAGAAAGGAAGGGTCGAGAGAAGAAAACAAGAAATTTTCAGAGGAGTACAGACGCATCTAGGGAGACTCTTGATGGTTTTCTGTCACCGCGTTTCCTGGCACTGACAGCTTATATTCGACTTCTAAGGGACGGAGGATGTTGTACGAAGAAACTTTAGTGTTTGAGCCTCCAGAAGCATGGGGCTGTCTCCTAAGAATGGACTAAGCCTCAGAGGTGATTGGATGATGGATACGAAGGCCGGTGCTTCCCCAGCTACCCAACCCCCCTCCCCGAGCCTACTTGAGCATCTCCAAGGGAGAGATCTTAACAAAGCAACATCTTCCAGGCTCCAGGCCACTTGCGGCTCTCATGCAGAGTTCACGCCGAAGGAAAATGACACGGTGTTTCTGTCCAAAAAATGACTGAGCAGCTGGAAGGGACAGAAGTGGCCTGATGTGCTTTGAAAAGATGGGCTAATGACTTAAGAAAGCGGCCCGTTGTAATCTCTCTGTGTCTCCTTAGGATACCAACAATAGGGTGGAAGCCTCACCTTCCCTTTGGATGGTCCGAGATGGAAGGGGTTGGCCAAAATGGTCATGGCCGTCCCAGCTGCACATCATGCACGTTTTATGGGGAGATTCTTGGAACCCAGATCCCGGTTTCCGTGTCCAGACTCAATGTACACAATATGTTTAAAAAAATGTTTTTAAATGTCTATTTATTTTTGAGAGAGAGAGAGAGAGAGACAGAGCATGGGCAGAGGAGGGGCAGAGAGAGCGGGAAGCACAGAATGTGAAGCAGGCTCCAAGTTCTGAGCTGTCAGCCCAGCGCCCACTGCGGGACTCAAACCCAGGAACCATGACATCATAACCTGAGCCAAAGTGGGACACTGAACTGAATGAGGCACCCACGTGCCCCAATGTATACAATATTTTGCTGATCTGACCTAGATTAGCTAGACTAATCATTGCACAGAGAAAACCTTACATTATAGCTGTAGATTGAAATTGGTTACGATTTTATCAGCTACCATTTTACGTGTGTAATTTGTAACTTCTTTTAGGTCATTTTTTTCTTTCAACCTCCTTGAATGTTATGAACTAAGTATTTGTGTTTTCCCAAAATTCGTATGTTGAAATATAATCCCCAGTGTGATGGTATTAGCAGGTGTGGCCTTTTGAAGGTGACTGGGTCATGAGGCTGGGGTCCTTATGAATGGATTAATGCTCTTGTAAAAGAGACCTAGAGAGCTCCCTCACCCAGTCTGTCACATGAGGTCACAGAGAGAAGATGGCCATCTAGGAACCAGGAAGCAGGCTCTCACCATTCTCTGGGCCTGCAAGTGCCATGGTCTTGAACTCCCAGCCTCCAGAACTGTGGGAAATATGTTTCTGTTGCTTGTAAGCCCCCCTCTCTCTCTATGTGCAGCAGCCTAAATGGACTAAGACATTGATTTACTATTTTGAACTTTACTATTGCCGTGCTTATGTTAAGGTTCTTAAGCACTTTACGTAAATAGTCATGGGAGAACCAGGAAATAAACACGAAGATACTGAGGACAACACTGAAGGCTGTGAGGGAAGCCGGCCCGGCTCTGGTGGACAGGAGATGCCCGTGGCTCTGTGACGGGTTAGTGCCAACCTCAGCCTCTCTGGCACTGGCTTCCACCAACTTTGGACCTGGACTCCCTTGACCACCTTCACACTCCCCAGGTGATCAGACCCCTCAGTCTGTTCGTGTCTTATCGCTGCACACACGGTGATCGGCCATCTGGGTGACTCTTTCACTCAAACCTTCCCTCCTTTATACATTTACACGGTAACTACCACACGCAACTCCAACTTCTCTTCCATGTTGCCCTCCAGAGTCTCTACCGCGTGCAGGAGGCACGGTGGTGATAAAGAAAACCCGACCCTCTCGGAAACCAGTTCACCTGGCGTGGCTTTCTGTGTGAGCCACCGTCCCTCCGTTTCGGCTGCAGCAGGACCTGTTTCTTCCCTTCAGGAGCCAAGAAACTGGAAGCACCATCGCCATCCCCCTCCTGTCCACCTGCCGCTGTCCCACTGTGAAAGTCAGGGCCGTTCTGCGTGAACCCGTTCCCCTTCTCAGGGCCCCAGTCCTCCACGATGACCCCATTTTCCATGCCTGTTGCCAAGAATCACCTGTCTCCTCCCAGCGTCTCCTTGGCCCTTTATCACCTCCCTTCTTTGGGACGCTGCTACAAGACTCATGGCCTCTGGTGTAACTTTAGCATCTTTCTACCACTGGATCTTCCCACTAGGCTTATGAACCTCTTTGTGGCCAATTCCAAGCGTTCTCTTTAGTCTCTGCTTCTTCTAATCTCTGCCATACATTCCACTGTTGACTCTTTATATGACAGCCATCATAGTCCCTGCCTTCCTTGGATTTCTTCCCCCAGTCCGGGCAGGTTTCTTTTTTCCCTGCTTCTTTCTTCCTTGTCTTTTCCTATTACTTCCTTCTTCCTCATCAAGAAATCCTGAATGCAGTCCCCCCTTTTCCTGCTAAGATCACTCAAGACCACATTATAGACAGTCCCTGCTCTATGCAGGGCAAGATAAAAAATGAATATAAAATGAACCATTGTAAACCAAATTTCTTACTCATAGAATTATTTAAAAGAGCTTTACTCATTTTTATGGCCTCCAGAGTAATATTCCATTGTGTGTGTGTGTGTATGAGTGTTTGCGCGCGCGCGTGTGTGTGTGTGTGTATGTATGTATGTATGTATCTAGATATAGATATATATTTCTATATCCATTCATCAGTATATGGATATTTGGGCTGTTTCCATAATTTGGCTAGTGTAGATAATGCTGCTCTAAACACCCAATGCATGTACTCTTGTATTCTTTGGGTAAATACCTAGTAGTGCAATTGCTGGAGAGTAGCGTAGTTCTATTTTTGCAAAGACATGGATAGAGTGAGAGATTATTATGCTAAATAAAATACATCAGTCAAAGGGGGCGTCTGGGTGGCTAAGTCAGTTGTGTCTGACTTCGGCTCAGGTCATGATCTCGTGGTTTGTGAGTTTGAGCCCCGTGTTGGGCTCTGTGCGGACAGCTCAGAGCCTGGACCTTGCTTCGGATTCTGTGCCTTCCTCTCTCTATACCCCTCCCCAACTCATGCTCTCTCTCTCCTTCTCTTTCAAATATAAATAAAACATTTAAAAAATTAAAAAATATAAGTCAGTCAAAGAAAGACAAATACCATATGATTTCACTCATATGTGGAATTTAAGAAGCAAAACAAACCAGAAAAGGGAGAAAAAGAGAGAAAGAGAGAGACAAAACAAGAAACTACAGACTCTTAACTACAGTGAAGAAACTGATGGTCACCAGACGAGGTGGGAGGGAGGCTGGGGAAACAAGTGATGTGGATTCACGAGTGCACTCGTCATGACGAGCACCAAGTGATGTACGGAAGTGTTGAATCGCTATAGTGTGCACGAAACTGATAGAACATCGTATGTTAACTAACTGGAATTTAAATAAAATTTAAACAATGAAAGAGCTTTCCTCACTAGTCGTATTGCTAAGAACATGGGGACAACGACACGTGCAACATGATTGATACAACATCTCAAGTGTAGGCAAGGGAATTTCAAATACTGCTCTCTTGTTGCTCCGGAAAGGTAGCAAGTGGCCATACAATATTATTTACGGAAGCAGATATGTATAAAATATATGAAAAATTATTGGTAGTCTCCATTTACACAGGTTGCCTGAAAATTAATTAATAAAGCCACACGAACACTTGAACATGTGTTTGCAGAAAAAGAAATACAAGTAACCCATGTTTGAAATAGTGAAGAGTTGGAAAGGACCTTTGCATCCAGTCGTGACATTTTTTTGCAATCTGAGGAAACTACTAAGAATGTTATCGAAGTATGTGTGAAAACATTAATGATATACTCCGTGTGCTAAAGTGTTCCCAAGCTCTCTGAAGTTGGGTTCATCATTTGCAAAATGAAAACGTTACTAACTATTCCCCTGATTTCAGAACGCCATCAAAATCCAGTAAACCCTCAAAATACCATTTTTACCCTGAGCTGAAGGCTGTGCATAAAGTACGATGTAGACAGTGAAATGTAATAAATTTTAATAAATTATGTTGTCAAGTATTTGCGGAAAGAATAATATCGCCTTTGTGGAGAAGGCTTGCGCGCTGTCAAACACTCAGGTTTGGGTATTTTTCTCACTCAAAGTTACAAACGTAGCCACTCAGAACATTATACACTTTTAGTGCTTGTAGCTTTTATTTGGTCGCTACTGGAATACGCCCCAGTTCACTGGAAAAAAAATCCCACAAAAGTGATCAGTTTATTCATTTGGATTTTAGTGTGTTCCTTTCTTGGTGTTGCATGGAATTATTAGGGTCAGAGGGAGCAGTGCCCTTATGGAGCGTGTGGGTTATGTGCCGTATATTTGAATATTAACAGAATAAGTGGATATATTCAACAAGAATGAAATATAAATATTAACATTTTTTAATGTTTTATTATTTGTTTTTGAGAGACAGAAAGAGAGCGAGAGAGGGAGAGAGAGAGAGAGAGAATGAACAGGGAAGGGACAGAGAGAGAGAGGGAGACCCCGAATCCAAAGCAGGCTCCAGGCTCTGAGCCGTCAGCACTGAGCCCCACGCAGGGCTTGAACCCATGAACCGTGAGATCATGACCTGAGCCAGTCAGACACATAACTGACTGAGCCACCCAGACACCCCAGTAATACTGTCTTTTAAAGTAGTATTTCCATTGTGCAAGAATGTGGAACAGGCACAGTGAAAACTCTATTAGGTTTGTGTCATCTGGTCCAGGAAACTGAGGCTGAGATTAATGGGCTAAAGAAGGGTCACACAACAAGCGAAGGATGGCTAGTGTTGGTTACAGTGCAAATTTGTCTATTATTTTAGAACTGTGCTGACAATACTGAAGACCCTCAATTCATATTTGTTGGAAGCGTTAATAAATGGTTGCTGATTTTCATTGGCCCTTATTAGCCTTTCTGGAGTTGTTGCCCGTCTGTTTGTTTGCTTCCGGTCCGGAGGAGCCCCCAGGAACAAAAGTTTTAATGCGTCAAGTCTCTAAAGGCTGAATGCTCTATTATTTCCTTTCTCATTTCTCCATCTGTCTCTAGGAAGCTAAAATATTAATTATAAATATCCCCAACATATATATTTTTGGTGCCTAAAGATAGCATAGTGAATCTTGCTTGTGAATCACGATCTGGAATATTAATAAAATTCTCTTGCCTCTTTTCAAGTTTACAAAAAAACATCACTCAGAGATGATAATCTCCTCCTGGAATTAACTTCAAATATTGAAATGAAAGTAACCCCAGGACTGTATAAATATGATACACGCTTAAATGATATGAAAAGCAGTTGACAAGCTATTGATGTTTTTGTTACTAGTTTTCAGGAAAAAAAAATCTTAATATCTGAAAACTAGAGAACTCAGCGAATATCAACAAAGCTCACTTTACATTTTTTAAATGTCGCAACATTTCCTCAAATTGACTGAAAGATAATTTGGGGGGGGGTGTAAGACGAGAATAAGAATCCAGGAAAATGTAGTATGCAAAATATGAAAAACGTCCTTCCTACTTGACCCAAGATCCCAAAGGCTGACAATGAACAGTTTGATGGAGAAAGAACTTTGGTGCTGAGAACTGTTGCTTCAAAAGATTACCAGTGTCTGTAACGTGCACTGATTTGTTGCCTTAAGGCATGCCTACTGAATGCTGAATAGAAGAGCACCAGTCTATAATAGATGAAATTGATTGGTTTTGGTGGCAGATGGGAAGAACATCACTGCTCATTATATGGTTGACTCAACTGGTTTTCCCCCGGAAAACAGAGACAATATTCTCTTAATCTGCTCCACACCAGGTACTTAAAACCAAAGCCTCTGAATTATTGTCTAATTGTCAGTATTTTTAAGAGAGTGCTTATCTTCTGGGATTGGCTTATGATAGAACACTAGTTTGTCCTTTGCATGGAGATTCATGCCTGACAACAAAGGTTGTCTCTGCTATTTTCAAGCATTCACCTCTTATTGATGTGAGAATGTGCCGATTTTTTAAAAATCAAAAACTTGAACAGAATACAGCATTTAATGAGAATATTCTTCTCTTTGGGGCATCATTTTTGTTGTCATGTTATATATAGCAGAAAGGTCAAATGATGGATTTGAGTAAGTATTACAAATCTCAGTGATTTATGAAGGGCATATCTGCAAAACACAATCAGTCAGACCTCGGTGAGATTTATTTTAGTTGCTTTGAGAAAACAATGATCAAAATCTCTGTTTAAAATGGCTTTAATATTTCTGTTCTGTAACTGGAAAATTAATAAACAATGTTTGCAAAAAGACTTTGAGCTGTGATTTTTGTGACTATGGTTTAAATAGTGAGAAAAATCTAGATTAGGGAACAACAGATTAATATTGTCTTTTAAAATGCTTTTTGAAAAGCAGCAATTCCTGAAACAGCCTGCCCCAAGTTCTCATTAAAAGATGGAGGGAGACTAGGGCGCCTAGGTGGCTCAGTCGGTTAAGCGTCCGACTTCAGCTCAGGTCCTGATCTCACGGTTTGTGAGTTTGAGCCCCGCGTCGGGCTCTGGGCCGACAGCTCAGAGCCTGGAGCCCGCTTCAGATTCTGTGTCTCCCTCCGTCTGCCCCTCCTCTGCTTGCACTCCGTCTCTCGCATTGTCTCAAAAATAAATAAACATTAAAAAAAAAAAGATGGAGGGAGACATAAAACAAAATGAGAACTCAGAAGAACACTGCAAATTTAGACCAAATGACCTATACTCAGAATCTAGGAGAACTTTCTGTAACCTGAATAAGCCTGGACTACCCTGCAACTTATCTAAAACCAGTGCCATGCTCAAAAACAAAAAACAAAAAACAAAAAACAAAAAACAAAAACACACAAAAAACAAAACCCCCCAAACCCCCACCACCCCAAACCAACCCAGTTGGATACACAATAAAGGAATCAAACAATTTAAATGTTTACTGCTGCTCTACAAAGAAGTGCCGAAACAAAATCACAATTCAGGACTCATGGCGAAAAGCCCTAAAAGCATCTATATTCACCTGAATCTCTCTGAATCCTCTCAAAAGTTGTTCTTGAGTCTCTCATATACATATTTCTTCCTCAGAAAACCTACAGTCCACTCAGCTCAGGCAAATCCATACTTTCATTTTTGCCTTCCGTACATGGTCTATCTGACTGCTGTTAGATTTAAGACTGATTCAGGACCTTTCCTATTGTAAATCAATCGAGTCTTTTTCGTTTTTTTAAAATTTGTCTCCTACCTAACAACTTGCATTAAAAGAAGAACTAGTGATTAAACAAACAAACAAAAAAACCCCCATAATCATAGTTTCTAGGAAGGGAGGGAGTTCTATATTTCTATTCTTATACAATTTCCTTGAGCATAACAGGGCTGGGAAAATTTCAGTGTCTTCCCCATTAACCTCATGAAACAGATAAACTGTGCTCACTGGCAAGGAAAAAGAAATATAAGCAAACAAAATATTACATGCTTTAGAAAATAAACCACCGAAGCTCCCTTCTTTCCACATCTTCTAGAATTTTATTCATGTAAAATAATGAAGCATGTCTTATAGTTTACTACTTATATTTCGATAAATCATCTGCCATTCACCAAATTTTATAATCTAGTCTTAAAGCGTTAAATTTTTGTGCCCCCATTACAGGTTGTCCCATCTTTTAGTCTTTCGGTATATCGATGGCCCCTTTTCACAGATGACGAGAATAATAACATTTTCTTAAGAATGATTGTTTTTGGAGACTTTTGTAATTTAGGTCCTTGTGGATGATCTAATTATATACAGAGATATTTTACTGAAAATATCCTTCAAGATATGCACATTTACCAGTCCCCAGATAGCCATTATCTACTTATTAGATTGCTATTACAAAGTATCAATTGGATCCTAAATTAAAATATTATGAAATACAAGTTTTGTACCATTTGAATCTCTTCATTTGTTCCACTGTTGTATGTTGTATATATGTAGGAGTGTGTGTATACACACACACACACACACACACACGTAATATACAATCTATGACACAATTATTTAATCTGCCATTGTAGCTCAAAAGCAGCATTGATGATAACAGATAAATGAACATGGCTGTATTCCAATAAAACTTCATTTATGAAAATAGGCAACCAACTTACAGGCTATAATTTGCCATGCCTGTTGTAGAAGAAAAGAATAAATGAACAGATGGTACTTTTCATTAAAAACAGAGATGAAACCATAACAAATGATCTCATAGAACACAATAAAAACATTTAAAAATGCTTTGATAAGCTCATTGTTAAAGTTGATATAGTTAGGAAAGAATTGGTGACCTAAAGATAGGTCAATAGTAATTAAGTAATTTAAAAGATAAAGAAGAAAACAAAAATAAGGCAGAGTATGGTAGATATGTGAATGATATAAAGGATCTAATGTGTGTATAATTGAAATCCTGGAAGAACCAAAGAGAGAGAAAGGAGCAGAAGAAATACCTGAAGAAATAATTGCTGAGAAGGTATTAATCAAAATAAACAACATTAAACTATACGTTCAAGAATCTCGTATAATACCAGAAGGGAAATAAATAAAACATGCACGTGGAGAAAAGCTTTAAGGCAGCCAGTGAAGACCCACTTCATACAGAATTCAAAAATAGGAGTTACAGGGGTATCTGGGTGGCTCAGTCGGTTAAACCTCTGACTCGTGGTTTTGACTCAGGTCATGATTTCACGGTCCATGAGTTCGAATCCAACATCGGGCTCTGTGCTGACAGTGTGGAGCCCGCCTGGGATTCTCTGTCTCCATCTCTCTCTGCCCCTTTCCTGCTCACTCTCTATCTTTCTCTCTTTCAAAATAAATAAATCAACATCAAAAAAATATATAATAAGAATGACGACAGATTTCTCATTAGAAACCATGCAAGTCAGAGGATAATGGAATGTCATTTCATTAAATGCTGGAAGAAAAAACTCAAACAGAAATTCTATATGCAGCAAAAGCCTGTTTTTAAGAATGAAGGGGAAAGAAAGACTCCAAAAAAAATCAAAACCAGAGAGAATTGATGCTAGTGAACTTTTACTACAGGAATTCATGAAGGAAGTTCTTCAAGCTAAAGTAATATGGTCTCACAAAAAGATATGACTTGCAATAAAAATGTGGCTATAAAACTCACTTTTATTTTTTTAATCAGTTTAGAAGATAAATGACTTTCTAAAGTAAAAATAGTATTATTGGCTTCCATATATAAAATGAAATATAAAAAATAAATTGTGTGAAAGCAGTATCACAGTTGAGAGTAGGAACTGAGGTAAAATGCAAGTCTCTTATGCTACAGATGAAGTATTGTGATATTCTTTGAAGGCATATTGAGATTATTTGATATATTTATAATATAAATGCAAGTATAATCATTAAAGGTTTTAAAGAGCAGTGTAAGAAATAAGATTAAGTGAAGATAAAATGGAATAAAGGTTTTAAAATAATATAACCCCAAATAAGCTATAAAAGGAGAGAAAAGAAACAAGAAAGAAAGGAACAAGTAGAAACTACGACCTAGCAACATAGAAATTTTAATCCAAACAGCAACAATCACATTGAACGTAAATGATTTGTACATACCAATTCAACAGAAAAAATAGATTTGATAAAAACTGACACAGCTACATGTTTTTGTAAGAAATCTACTGTAAACAAACAAGTAAATAAATACCTATTTAAATATAGATAAAAACTAGGGTGCCAGGGTGGCTCTGTCACTTGAGTGTCTGAGTCTTGATTTTGGTTCATTTCATGATCCCAGGGTTGTAGGATGGAGCCCTGCGACTGTCTCCACGAGGAACATGTAGCCTGCTTAATATTCTCTCTTTCTCTCTGGCCCTCCCCTGCTTGCATGCATGCTCTCTCTCTCCCTCCCTCTGAAATAAATAATAAACAAACAAACAAACAAACAATGTGATAGGTAGATAGGTAGATAGATAGATAGATAGATAGATAAAAATAGAGGGGAGAAAGATACTCCATGTACACACTAATAAAAGAAAGCTATACTGGCTATTTTAAAATTAAAAAAATAGATTTATAATAAGCAATTTTACCGGGGATAAAAACGGACATCAATGAATGAGAAACGTATCAACACAACCAATCTATAATCATGTTCCACGTACACACACCTAACCGTAGAGCTTCAAAGTACATGAAAAATTGATCAAAAAGTAATAGAATCGAGAACATATTGTTGTGCTGTGTTGTTGTTTTAGACCCGAGTGGCACTCATTAATTACTTTTTGTTTCTGCTATAATTATTCAGTTAGATTTTCTCTTTCTGTTTGGATCAAGATGGATAAATTACATTTATATTGGAAATAATCCACTTCATGTAGGTTTTAACATGTCTGCGTGTTGTCGTAAAAAGACGTCTCTTATGATATTTTAAAGTCTCTTCTGACATTTCCTTCATTTGGTAGTTATCTGTCACTTGTCATTTCCTATGTTCGGCATTTGTGTTTCCATAGCTTTCTATCAGTTGAGTTAAAGTTTATGAATTCTGTTGAGTTAAAAATAAATCATTTTTGGAATTTCTGCTTTGCTCTACTATTTTTTGTTTCCCCATTAACTAATTTTTATTTTTATATAGCTACTACTTTGTATTTCTCTCAGGCCGTTTTAGATTTTAGAGTTAGATTTTGAGAGATATTTTTTCCCTCCTGACACCAATCATTTCTCCAGTCTCTGTGGACACCAATAGGTGTTTCACAAATCACTTCAATTCTGACCCTCTTTACTCGAAGTCAGGGCCCAGCTTCCCAGGCTTCAGGGCCCAGTCCCACAAGACTGTCCTCACTTCAGATGGCAGTCACAGTGTCACTTCTCAAGTTATGCACACTTTGGTCAGAATTAGCTACAAAATTGGAGGTTCCCACAACCCCTATCCACAGGTTTGATAATTTTCCAGAGAAACGGAACTCTGGAAAGCATTTTATTCTCTGTTGTCATTTATTATAAAAAATATACCCGAGGAACAGCCAAGTGGAAAGGTGCATTGGGCAAAATATTCTCTTTTTAAATAAATTCTGAAGATTGGTCCATATTTCCCTTACAGTACAAATTGATTTAATTACATTTTAAAATCTTCTTATAGGGGTGCCTGGGTGGCTCAGTCGATTGAACATCTAACTTCTGCTCAGGTCACGATCTCACGGTCCATGAGTTCAAGCCCCGCATAAGGTTCTGTGCTGACAGCTCAGAGCCTGGAGCCTACTTTGGATTCTGTGTCTCCCTCTCTTTCTGCCCCTCCCCTGATTATGCTCTGTCTCTCAAAAATAAATTAAAAAAAAATTTTTTTTAAAATGTTAACAATTTTTCTTATAGAAGTGTGCTTTTTGCATTTATTAGCTTTTAGTTTATTACCTTCGCATTCAAATTTTATTTATTTTATTATGTTGGGAGTTTTATTGCCAAAGCTATAGTCTATATCACTTGACCATCCAATACATGAGTAAGTTTTTCTCTATGTTATTTTTATACAAGGTACAATATGTAATATAAGCTCTACTGTATTGGCCATGTTGTTCAGGCCTTCTAAATCACTTCCATTTTATTTTTTCTGTTTAATTTGTCTTAGACTCTGTGTTTAAGAGTACATTTTGAGTTTACAGCTACCAAAAAAAAATCAATATGGATACCAATGGACCAAATACCATGATCAAGCAATTGGATTCAATTTTATTTACTCTGAATTACTATATAAATAGTAAGAATATTTCTATATCTTTTTGTGACTCTAACATAATCTCTATTCTAAAACATGATAAGCACCACACAAGACAATAAAATTACAGACCAATTTCACTAAAAAATTAACAAATATTGGAAAATCAAATCCCATAATATATATAAGGAACAATACATTACAACTAAATGGGGCTTATTCCAAGTCTTTAAAATTGGGTAACGTTTGAGTATTAATCAATGTTTCTTTACTACATTAAACATAAAAAAAGAAAGGTTATATTATTATCTAAGTAAATCTGGAGAAAGCATTCAAAAAAATTTAATACCCTTTCTTGATTAAAAAGTATTATTAAACCAGGAATATGAGAGTACTGCATTATTTGAAAAAGAATAACCACTAAGAAAAACATTAATCCCTATGGTAAAATATTTATCTTTCCCACCCTCGAGATCAGGAAGAATAAATGCATGCTTGTTATTCTTCTTATTCAGCCAAGTGCTTACTGAAATATGTAGCCTTTGCTCTGAGGCAACATAAATAAATAAATAAATAAATAATAAATCTATATGGATTTGGAAGGTGAAATGAGGCTGTTGTTATTTGCAGGCAACATGATTATTTTTTCTAGAACACCCAAAAAAAACTACAAATTATTTAAAATAAATACGTAGACTTAAAAAGGCTATTGGACACAAGGTCACTAAAAAAACCAATTGTATTTTAATTTTTTTTAATTTTAGAGAGAGAAAGAGTGAGAGCAAATGGGGAGAAGGGCAGAGAGAGAGAGAGAGAGACTCTTAAGCAGGCTCCATGTTTGGTGCAGAGCCCCATGCAGGGCTTGATTCCGTCACCCTCGGATCATGACTAGAGCTAAAATCAAGAGTTGGATGCTCAACCACCTGAGCCACTTAGATGCCCCTCAATTGTATTTGATATATTACAGCATACATTTAAAAAATATAAGTGTCAGAGACTTGCCAGAAGTATTGCATCAACCATATCAAATACAAGAACAAAATCTAATGAAAGAGTTGCAATATTTCTTGCTTGCACATTCGTGGGTCGAAAGATTCAATATTGAAAAAAATGTCAATTTTCTCCAAATTGATCTATAAATTCATGTCAATGTCAAACAAAATACAAGCAAGTTTTTCTTTTCTTTCTTTCTTTTTTTTAGAAATTGACACGATGTTACCAAAATTATTACATAAATTGAAAGGCACAAGATTAACCAGGATGCTCTCAAAGAATACATTTGGAAAACATACATTCCAAAAGTAAGACTTACCATAAATCTACACGAATTAACACAGTGTAGTAGGGAACAGGTGCCGCTGTGTGACTGCATTCTCTTATGAAAAAAAAATGTGCTCCAAATTCTGTTTCAGACAATACACAAAATTAAATTTCATATGGAATCCAAATTTAAATAATGACATTTAAAAGAAAAAATCATAAAAGGACATCATTATGACGTTGACATTGGTGCAGATTTCTTAAAGAAATATGAAAACACTAAGCATGAAAGAAAAAGAATAAACTGAGGTGTATTAAAAATTGCCATGTCAAAAAGGAGTCATATACTGAGAAGAGAAACCAGCACAGGGGTAGAAAATATTTTCATGCATACAGGTACAAAGGACTTTACATAAAGAACTCTTGCAAATAAATAAGGATAAGATTCACAATCCAATAGAAAGACAAAACCTGGACAAGTATCTCACAAAGGAAAATATACAAATTGCCACTAAATACATGAATGTGCTGGGTTTTTTTTTAAGTTTTTATATATTTATTTTGAGAGAGAGAGAGAGAGAAGAGTACAAGCAAGGGAGGGGCAGAGAGAGATTATCCCAAGCAGGTTCTGCTGACAGTGAGAAGCTCAAAGCGGGGCTCAATCCCACAAACCAGGAGATCATGACAGGAGCCAAAATCAGTCGGTTGGACACTCAACTGACTGAGCCACCCAGGCGCCCCTGTTCATCTGTTTGTCATAAGGGAAATGAACATTATAACCGCAGTGGTATGATACCATTACGTATCCACCATTTTGGCTAAGATGGAAAAAATACTAAAAAATTATGAAGCGCTGAGGAAAAGATAGAGTGACCAGGACTCTCATGCAACACTGACGAGAGCACAACTTGAAAACTACTTTTGAAGGCTGATAGGCAGTCTCCACGAATTTTGATGCAGATAAATGCCAGAGCAATCCCACCACCATGCATATGCTCAACAGAAATGCATACCCGTGTCCACTTGAAGACAGGGACAAGAATATTAATAGCAACATTCTTTGTAATAGATATGAAAGTAATTTGATAATAGGCGTCAAATGCCTTGGAAGGATCTATATTCAGCACTATTTTAGAAGAATCTTACCTAAATCTTGTGTTAGAAATGTGAGCAAAGATTTATGGAATTAGTTACAAAAATACAACTGGTACTATCAACAATGAGTGAAGGATTACCACGATTAAGATTTATCCAGAAGATAGAATATTCTACCGTCATTAAAAATCATGTTCACAAAGATTATTTAATGTCAACAATTAATGTCTCTCAAAATACGATCTGAAATTCCTGAGGTGGACACAGGAGGCTTTCTGGGTACATCCAGAACTCTGACACCAAAGCAACATATTGTAATCTATTGAATGCAGAAGCAGAAATGAGAACGGAGCTGTCTTCTTTTAAGCCAGATGGCAAAGAAATTTGTGAAAATGTAAAACAATGCCCCTTTTCACAAATATTTTGCTTTGGGAAACATATTTAAGGGTCAGACAATTATTACTTTTGTTAACACGTAATGGATTACTGTTATTTTTAAATGACTAAATGCATATTTGAAATTATTCTCCGTTTTAAATTCTGATAGAGTCAAATGATACAGCTTACATAAACCAAAGTTCTTGGTGGACTCGGTAAGTTTTAATAACATTGTTCCAGAGATCAGAATGGTTGAAAACTACTGCACAGGTAGTATCAGCATAAGAAATTAAACACAGTTTGAACAATGCACGGGTAAGAGCACTGATCCTACCCTCCAACCCCAAGTTGAAAATTCACATACAGTTTTTGAATCCCCAAAGCTAAACTACCAATAGCATACTGTTGACCAGAAGTCTTACCAATAACATAAATAGTTAATTAATACATATTTTGTATATTTTTTATATACTGTATTCTTCCAAATAAAATAGGCTAGAGAAAAGGAAATGTTCTCAAGAAAATCATAAGGATATATTCACAATACTGTACTGTATTTATCAAAAAAAAAATAAAGGGGCACCTGTGTAGGCTCAGTTGGCTAAGTGTTCGACTTTGGCTCAGGTCACGATCTCACAGTTCCTGATTTTGAGTCCCTCGTGGGGTTCTGTGCTTATAGCTCAGAGACGGGGACTTGCTTGGGATTCTGTGTTTCCCTATCTGCCCTTCTTCCACTTGCACTCTGCCTCTCTCTCTCTCTCTCTCTCTCTCTCTCTCTCTCAAAAATTATAAATAAAAAATAAACATTAGAAAAAATCTGTTCAAACCCATGTTGTTCAAGGGTAAACTGTAAAAACACACACAAACGTAAATTGACCGCTTGGCTTTGCGCTTCCATAGCAGTGAGTTAGGAAAGTTAACTTCTGTGTGGCTGTGTTTTCTTACCTTCTAAGTGTGAAAATTAATCATGCCTTGTTGGTTTCTTGCAATGATGAAATTCAGTAACAGTTTTGAACTTGGCATATCCTAAGCCCTCATTCCGTGTCTTCAATAATAATTAACTGCTTTCAGATTAGAAAACATTTAAAATTCATTTTTCTCTATATGTAAGAAGACTTTTATTAAAATAAGGATCGTGAAAACATAGAGAGATGGAGAGAGACAGAAAGAGATTGGGCTACAACTAAAAAATTAAACTCCTTATTTATAATCTTAACTAAGAAGGTGCCAATTTATTGCATTTTAAATTGATTACCTTAATTGAAACTTCTTGGTATCTTTTTTCGAGGCAAAGAGAGAGAATGTGCAAGCGGCAACAGGGGCAGAGGGAGAGAGAGAAAGAATCTTAATCCTAAGCAGGCTCCACACTTAGTGTGGAGGCTGATTTGAGCTTGATCTCACAGCCCTGGGATCATGACCTGAGCTGAAATCAAGACTTGGATGCTCAACCGACTGAGCCACCCAGGCATCCCAAAACATTGTGGTATTCTTAAAACGAAATCTCAGCAAGGTGACTCTGTTGGTATTATGGGAATCCAATATAGTTTTTTTTTTTAATTTAAAACTTCAGATCATGTGACCACGTTAAACCTCCAATATAGCATTACTAATATAAATATCATAGTCAACTTGCTACATTTGTTATGGAAGAAATAAGGACTCTCACATAAAATGCCATGAAACAAATAACACCTTGAAAACAAAAGCAAAAATGAACTACTGGGACCTCATCAAAATAAAAAGCTTCTGCACAGTGAAGGAAACAATCAGCAAAACTAAAAGGCAACTGACAGAATGGGAGAAGATATTTACAAACTACATATCAGATAAAGGGTTAGTATCCAAAATCTATAAAGAACTTATCAAACTCAACACCCAAAAAACAAATAATCCAGTAAAGAAATGGGCAAAAGACATGAATAGACACTTCTCCAAAGAAGACATCCAGATGGCCAACCGACACATGAAAAGATGCTCAACCTCACTCATCATCAGGGAAATACAGATCAAAACCACGATGAGATACCACCTCACGCCTGTCAGAAAGGCTAACATGAACAATTCAGTCAACAACAGATGTTGGCGAGGATGTGGAGAAAGAGAAAGTCTTTTGCACTGCTGGTGGGAATGCAAACTGGTACAGCCACTCTGGAAAACAGTATGGAGGTTCCTCAAAAAAACTAAAAATAGAACTACCCTACTACCCAGCAATTGCACTACTAGGTATTTATCCAAGGGATACAGGCATGCTGATTTGAAGGGACACATGCACCCCATGTTTATAGCACCACTATCAACAATGGCCAAAGTATGGAAAGAGCCCAAATGTCCATTGATGGATGAATGAATACAGAAGATGTGGTATATATATGCAATGGAGTGTTACTCGGCAATCAACAAATAACATCACCTTGAGCAATAAAAGCTATAATATAGTCACTGAATATATATAGTTTTTGTAACCATGATTTGAAGAGAACTTTTCTCTGCTCATTAATATTCTAACTGAATGCAGTATTCTTTTCAGGTTCAAGTAGGAAATTAATCAGGCATCTGATTTTCATTTTGCTTGGGGTAGTCTATAAACATCTGAAACCATCAGTTCTTTTTTTTTTTAATTTCTTTTATAATAGAGGGTTGTACCACGTAATTCTTTAAGATTCCTTGTCTTCAGATCTATGGTTTTTTGCCCCATGTTCCCTAAAATGAAAATAGGGTTTGTTTGTTTTTTTAGCAAAATTCTTTTGACGTCTTCACTTTCATAACCTAATCCACTCAGCCAACATTCCTTTTCAATTATCCAATGGCTGCTAAGTTGTCATGTACAATTTTTCATTTAATTCTGAAACTGCCATTGAACATATTTTATAATTATCATAAAGCAAAAATGTTATTAAAATTGAACAGGAATTGTGTTTCCTTTGATTTGCTGTGTGTAATATTCTCTGAAACAGGCTGACTCAATAGCGTGTTCAAAGACAGAGTTTGTCTAGTAAGCGTTCTGGAAAAATGACAGGTCTAAAACAGAGCCAAGTATCCATGGGAAGAAGAAAGAAAAAAGGAGAGCAAGAGAGAAAATGCATATGTTGTAAAAAGGGGATCCCAATAAATAATTCAAATATATTCTGCCCAGATACTTTTGTGAAATGGAAATGGATTTTGTGTGGGCGTTTTAAGTTTATTTGGTAAGGAAAATGATGAGCTTTGAATTATCATTTTTTATTATTAATTTGGCAGCTTATGCTAGTATAGCACTTACAAGTTATGACAAATTACTTTCTTGCTTTGAACTTCACAGCGGCCCGTGAGGGTCTTTAAACAGGAAATATTTGCACATGAGGAAACAGGCAGAAAATTCAGTTAAATTGCCCTAATTCGTCCACACGTTAAATTGCACCAGGCCTTTTTCTCTGAATACTGTTTATTTCCATCTCATTAGGATTTCTGCCTGTCTCCATAGGGAGGGAAAAAGAAAGGAAACAAGCCATTATCCACCCACCAGCTTGCCTGGACATTCCGAAAGTTACGTTTGTTATGATTTCGTGGCCACATTATTCATGTCTGCTCAAATACATACTCCAGCAACGTGGCTATAACAACAAAGGTAGAATTAGCTTCAGAATTCTCTAAGAAGATATTGTATTCGATTATGATGTTTTACTGGAAAATCCTTGTACTCATGTAAGTTGAGTAATATTTATGTGTGTGATAGTTATAAGCTTTTAGCAATAGTTTAATTTACAAGTCCTCGAATGACACACACATGTTTTAGATGGATGGATGGATGGATAGCTACATACATACATACATACATACATATGTAGGATGGATAGATATAGATAGATACATACATACATACATATGTAGCTGAAATAGTGTTGTGTAATCTTGCACGTTTGTATACATGTCTAGTGTGTGTGGTTTTTACTTCAGTCTCGTGCTGTCATTGCAGGACTATTTCCTGATTTCTACTATTTTTATTAATTAGTCTCACAATGTGCTTCATACGAGATTTCCTGCGACTTACATAAGTCCATATGACAAAACGCAATGATCCACAATTTAAATTGAGTGGATGGGAGAGGAAGAAGGCAGGACCAAGGGAGTGAGGGAGCAGTTGAATGAAGACTTGTGCAGCTCGGCACCTGTGTGTTCTCTGCTGCGACAGCTGCACTCACTGCTCAAGGCTTTCCAGGGCAGGGCCATAAGTTTGGTTTCAGATTTTTCGAGACTGTCACCCGGTAAAATGAAGATCACATGGCTGATCAATTGGCCCCATTGGCTAAAAACTCAGGCGTGGTCAGGAGAAAGCCATCTTGTTTAGAGGTGGATGAAATACGGCCCAGCACTTTGTCTTTGAGTGTCCACACCTCCTTCTGTCCCTGGCAGGCTTTGGGCATCAATAGGGCATCAAAGGCATCTTCCCTCTCAGAATCAACTTTTAAAGTATCATCTTTGACCTGTCACTCTTTTTATATTCAAAAGCCAAGGGGATGCTAGGATTTAGAGCTTACTTTCCATCTGGTGAAGCCACATCTGTAGATGTGAGATCCCTTGCTCTCAGGATGTGGGGGGGAGGGCAGGGGGAGGCAGCTCTGGGCTTTGCTCCAGCCTCCGACCATGCACACTGAGTGCAATGCCTCGTGACGAAGAAAGGAGATTTCTTTCTTCTCAACTTGACCAATTTTATTCAACAACCACCACCAAGAAGAAAAATCAGTTTTATTTTAAAAGCTTTAATAACCCGGAATTACCTGAAATAACCATGGTAACATGTTCTGAAGTAATATACGTTGCTTATATAACCATAGAAACGGTACTAAAAACTGGAAATTACCTATAATTTATCTCAGTTTCTTACCGTGACAATAATATAATGTGCATTTCTCACAAAGCACATATTTTGGCTATCGTGCGATCAAGAAGTTATTCAAAAATTATTTCTGGCTTTCCAAAAGGTATCAGTTATTGTTTGGTTGTTAAGGTTAGTTCTCATTAATAATTTTCTGGACATGATAACACAACTACGCACACACACACACACACACACACACACAAAGGAGCAAATTTTAAATGCAGGAAAACCAGGTATTTCTGAAAGTTACTGGTACAGAGCTCTGATCCACAAGCGTGAGAACAACTGCTTATGTTTTCTTCTAGTTTCAGGTTTTTTCCCCTTTAGACAATATTCAATATTTCTATTTTTCTATATGTTTATAAATCTATAATTATGCTATATTTGTGGTATGTATTTCACCAAATCAGAATGGCTCACTGGCTCCCTGGCCCACTTAAGTTGACTCTGGGCACCGTATGCTGGGGTCAGGTCCATGCACCTGTCTACCCACGCAGGCCTGTGGACACTGGTGGGACATTCAATTTCTGTAGCTCCACTGGGCACTGAATCGCATTTTGGAGCCACGAAGTACCTGATTCTAAGCTGATATCTCAGTTTCTGAGGGTCAAATGATTAATTCTCAATTCACATGCTGGAATTTCCAAATAACCGCCACTGACTTGACGTTGTAGACTCTCGGATTATTTATTTTTAGAGAGATTTCCAACGACGTGGTAGCGTACATAAAGTCCCATAACCTTTACTATCCTTGAGAATGAAATCCATTCAATGAGTGCTTATAGGGACTATTTTTTAACAGCTTTATTAGGATGTAATTCACATACTATAAAATTTACTCATTGCGTGTAGAATCAGTGTTTTTTAGTGTGTTCCCGGAGTTGTGTAGCCACGATGATGTTCTAATTGTAGAACACTTTCATAATCCCCAAGGAAGACCTTACCCCTTAGTGGCCACCCACAGGCTCGGCAACAACTAATCTACTTTCTGAATTTATATGTTGCCTACTCACCACCATCCTAGTGATGAAGCAAACAAGGAAAAAATATTTGCAACCAGGGAATTTAAGTAAATGACATGAGGAAGTTCTTTGAACTATTTCTGTGAATTATTTATTTATTTTTTTTACATTTATTTATTTATTTATTTATTTAATGTTTATTTTTGAGAGAGAGAGACAGAGACAGAGCATGAACGGGAGAGGGCAGAGAGAGGGAGCCACAGAATCCGAAGCAGGCTCCAGGCTCCGAGCTATCAGCACAGAGCCCCACGCGGGGCTTGAACTCACAAACTGCGAGATCATGACCTGAGCCGAAGTCAGACGCCTAACTGACTGAGCCACCCAGGCGCCCCACTGCGAATTTTTTTTATAACTTTTAAGTTATTTCAACACAATACCAAGAGTCTTTTTTTCCATTCTTTCTTTTTTTCCTGCATTTCCAGTGACCTCTTACACAACAGGGGTTGGTTTGAAATGCATATGTGTATAAATGTATACGTCCTATGCATAGTATAACTAGGACATGTGGCCCCTTATAGATATTGTAGATCCAATAAGGTTAAAATTTTTTGCACAACTCCCTTTCGGAGGTAGAGTCTCTGTCACTGCCAATTAGATCTGGCCTGGCATGTGATTTCTTTGAGCAGAATGTGGTAGAAGTTAAATTATGGACGTTTCCGAATCCAGGCCTGAAGAACTCTTTCCAGCTTCTGGCTTTCAACTCTGGGAGCGCTCCTGCTCCCGCTGACACGTAAACAATCCCGGCCTTTCCTCCTGAATAACAGCAGAGAGAGAGAGAGGTCCGGGCAACAGGCAACTCCGGCAGCATGAACCTGACCATGAGCGAGAGGCTGTCCTAGAACCCTGTCCACAGCTGAACTGACAGCTGATGGAACCATCTAAGTAAGGCCAACAGGCCCGGCAGGAAAACCACCGTTGTGGTCAAGAGGTAAGAAAGGGGTGATTTTTCAGTTGCTTTATGGGTGTCTGCTTGTATATGTACATGTTGATTCCTCAGCTAGATTCCAGTCTATTCATGCTTTGGGGGACACTTTACACTTCCCAGTCTCTAGTGAGCCCTTGAGGGCACTAACGCTGATTGTCTTTTTCAAGCCCTCTCTGGACATCTCTCAAATGAAGGAAGCATGACCACACCGGTTTTGTGGCGAACGGAAACTTTAGGGAAAATCAATTCCATCTTTACTGAATACGGTTATACGAAACAGCTCAGAAAGTGTAGCTGAGGGCAGTGCTTGGCTGTGCCTTAAGCACACTGTTTGCTCATAGTTTCAGTTGCTGTTTAGTGGCAAATTTTTCCTATAGACTTGGCCATGAAACCCACTGACCCTTAGCTCCAAAACAGTGTCCGGCCCATTGTAAACTGGCCATAAATATTTGTTCAAATATTTGTTAGAGGAATCCATAAATGACCCTCCTTTATTTAGCTGAATCTTTGGATGGGTGTGGCCCAAAAATCTGATTTGCTTCTGCGTCTCTATCTCACTAAGACTCTGGACTTTCAGACCAGACTCTGGATTTTAAGACCGAGCCCCTTTTGGCTATTTTCCCACGTGTGTGTGTGTGTGTGTGTGTATGTGTGTGTGTGTGTGTGTGTGTAACATGATATATACATCATACTATATACATACATAATATATATGTGTTATACACACACACACATATTCAAAATTAAGAAAGCTTTTGAGATTCAGGAATTTCCCAATAACTTTACTATTTCTTGGGTTCGTGTCTTTATGAAAACATGCTTTTAATTTGAGTATTAGACTGCCAACATGCCTAATTACACAATGTTGTGACAAACCCAGAAGTGCAGAGGGCAACATGGCACTTTTTTCATTTCGAAATGGTTGGAAATTTTGACTACACCAAAAATAAAAACAAATGCAACAAAAGGCCAGAGTTGACATTGTGCTCATATCTGTGAAGACAATAGACAGGGAAGAATTATGAAAATAATCAAGGCAGGGGAACTGCTTCCCCAATCAACTGGTTTTTTTTTTTCCCCTATTATTGCAGTATCTGTATGCATAGCACTTCTGTCTGCTAACGGACTACGACCAATCCACGGTGCATAATGAAACTGGATTGTCTGGCGTCTTATTTTATGAACCAATAATTTAAATCTTGCGTTTTCCCTTTTCTGCTTATCAGGCTAAGTATTATACAGTTTTTTTTTTTATAGTTGATTTAGGGGAAAAACCAAAGAGAAAATAAATCCTTGTTATTGGCTCTTTCTAGTGGTTCCCCCGCTGCCCCAGAGCAGTAGCTTAGGCTTCCCAGCTGTCATGCAGAAAGCTCAGACCACCCATGGGGATCAGAAGGCCCTCTGAGACTCAGTCTGTGGGGTAAAGTCTGTGCAAAGATAGAGACAAAGAGAGGCTTTATACCGTATGCATTTAGTGCTCTTTATTTCTTCCTCAGTCATAAATGAGAGAAGCTGTTCCCACTAAAAGTGGAGAAGAAAGATATTTCAAAAAACAATTAGGCACCAGGCCAGTACCCAAAGTACCCACCCTAAATACCAAAGGCTTTCCCTTTCCTGGGCGTAATGCAGAAATCGTTATCAGGCTCAAAAGGCAACATAGTCGGAAAGGAATTAAGTGAGTTGTATTCTTATTGCCCAATGCCCATAACTACCATAGTGCCAGGGAGATAGGAGATGTTCAATAAATTTTTATTGATTGAATACATGTAGATGGTTCAGTAACTTATTAAAAGAATAGGCATTTAAGGCAGAATTGCTGAATAACACTGACTCTTCAGATGATCGGCTAATCAATCACATGTGTTGCATTTTAGATAATTTTCAAAGCGTCCAAAACTGAAATAAGTTAGGCCCAGGATTTTTTTTTTTTTTTTTTTTTTTTGGCTAAGCTCAAGCCCCAGGTTAGCCTATCCTCGGATGGTGAATTTGTATTACTTGTGAGCTGTTGATTGTCAAACTACTTCAGGAGTGCTTACTTGGCATCAATAACCACGTCTAGTACAAAAACTGAAAGAAAATACTCAGTGGAAGGTCCAATAACATAATAGAAGGGTGTCTGAGTTAATTTGAGCCTCCATAACAAAATACCACAGACTGGATGGCTTAGCCACAGACATTTATTTCTCACGGCTCTGGAGGCTGGGAAGTGCAAGGTAAGATCCCAGCTGACTTAGTTTCTGGGAAAGCCTCTCTTCTCAGCTTGCAGACAGCTGCCTCCTCTCCAAGTCCTCGCAAACCCTGTCTTCTGTGCATCAACACAGGCGTGAGGAGAAGAGGCAGGGAGAGAGGATGAGAGAAAGAGAAGAGGGGGGAGAGTGCCTTTTGGTGTCAATTTTTATAAGGATACATATCCTTTCGGATCAGGACCCCACATTTGTCATCTAAGGTAACCTTAATTTCTTCTGTAGATGCCCAATCTCCAAATACAGCCACATGGAGATTAGGGCTTCAGTGTATGAATTTTGGTGAAACCAACATTCAGTCGATAACAAGGGGAGAAAGGAAAGAATCTGTGAAGTTGAAGACAGAACAGTAGAAATTACCTAACTGGAGCAACAGAGAGAAAATGGACTAAAAAAAGGGAATATAACATCGGGGACCCATGGGACTATAACAAAGTATAGATTCCTATCATCAAAATGCTGGGAAGAGAAGAGAAAATGGGAGGGGCTGAAAAAGTACTTTAAAAATTAATGACTGAAACCTTCTTAAATGTAGTGAAAGACATAAAAATACATATTCAAGAAGCTAAGTGAATCCTAAACAGGACAAAATCAAAGAAATTCACACTGCAGCTCATTATTGTCAATCACCTGAAAACTAAAGACAAAGAGTAAATCTTAAAGTCAGTGAATGAGAAACCACACCCTACCCTTAGGGGGAAACAAATCAAATGACAGTAGATTTCTTACCAGAAACTCTAAAGATCAGAAGAAAGCAGCACAAACGTTTTCAAATGTTGAAAGAAAACAGCTGTCAACCCAGGACTCTATATCTAGTGAAAATATCCTTAAGGAATGAAAGGGACATCAAGGAATTCTCAGATGAAAGAAAATGAAGAGCGTTTGTCTGTTTATTTTATGCCAGAAGACCTGACATAAAAGGACAGCAAAAGGAAGTTTTCTAAATATAAGGGAAATGATGAAAAAAAATTAGAATGAGGAAGCAAGAACACATTAAACAAAAATATGGGGATATATATTACTTAGTGATAAGAGGGTCTATCCACCAGAAGTACACAGTAATCTTAAATATGTATGCACCACACAATAGAGCTGCAAAATATGTAAAGCAAAACTGTTTAAACTGAAAACAAACAAACAAAAGAAACAAATCTACAATTAAAAACCTGGGGCACCTGGATGGCTCAGTCGGTTAAGCATCAGACTCCTGATCTCAGCTAAGTTCTCGATCTCAGGGTCTTGAGTTCAAGCCCCATGTCGGGCTTCACACTGGGTGTGATGCCTACTCAATAAAACAAAACACCCACTCATGCTAAAAACTCTCAGAAAAGATAAGAAAAGAGGAGACTTCAATTTAATAAAAATTATTTATGAAATACCTCCAGTGAATATGATACTTAATTATAAACACTGAATCCTTTTCCCTAAAATTTGGGGCCAGGCACAAATGTCAGCTATGACTACTCTGATTCAGACAGTAGTGCAATGCAGTGAGAAAAAGCAGTAAAAGGTATATGGATCTTAAAGGAATAAAACTTCCTATCTCAGACTGTATGAGGATCTGTGTCAAATAATCCCAATAAGACTACAAAAATATTACGAGCACTAATGTAGAGTTCAGCAATATTGTAAGATATAAGATACACATTCAAAATTCAATTACATTTCTGTATATGAACGATGAGCACGTGGATTTAAATTAAAACTATAACATTATTGATGATCATTTACAAAATGAAATGTTTAAGTGTAGATCTAATAAATGGACAGGACTCGTACACTGGAAACGACACAAGGCTAATTAAAGAAGTCAAAGATCTAAGCAAGTGGAGACTCACTGTGCTCATTGATTGGAATACTCAACCGCATGAAGATGCCAATCTTCCTTACACTGAAATACAGATTTAACGCTCCTTCCAAAGTACTAGCAAAATGTTTGCAGTTATAAACAAAATCAATCTAAAACTTATAAAGAAAGTCAAAGAAACTAGGATAGCTGTGGGACACAGTTAAAACAATGCTGAGAGGGAAATTTATAACATTAAATACATGTATTAGGAAGGAAGAAAGATCTCAAGTCAACGATCTAAGCTAAAATTATTTCACAAAAAAGAGGAATTGTTCTACTTAATTTCGGGACTTATTACTGAGCTCCCATAGTCAAGATTATGTGGTGTTGGTGAATAAATAGACTCACACATGAATGAAACAGAATAAAGAATTTAGAACTAGAATCACATAAACATGCCTTGCTGATTTTTGACAAAGGGGCAAAAATATTTCAAATGGAGTAAGACGGATTTGCAATAGATGATGCTAGGTATCTATGAACACAAACAACAACAGCAAAACAAAACAGAATCTCAACTGAAATCTCACACCTCATACAAAATATTAACTCAAAGGCTGATTATAAACTTCAAAGTAACAAACGAATTGTAAAATGGAGAAAGGACAAAACCAGACATTTTATCCAGGAGAATATACAGGAGGCAAATAAGCACATACAAAGTGTTTAATATCATTATCATTGTTAAGGACGTGCAAGTTAAAACCACAACGGAAGGTCACAGCACATGTAACAGAACGCCTAAAATAAAAAATAATGACAACACCAAATGCTGGCATGGACGTGAGAAAGTGGGTCACTCATATATTGCTGGTGGGAATGTACGATGATACAGTTAGTCTGTGAACCTCTGTGTACCTTATATGCTGGCAATTACATTCTTGGGCATTAAGGCTAACAATATATTCACTAAAAACCTGTACATGAGAGGCCCCTGGGGGGCTCAGTCCATTAAGCATCTAACTCTTGATTTCAGCTCAGATCACGATCTCAAGGTTCATGAGTTTGAGCCAAGCGTTGGGCTCTGCACTGACAGCATGGAGTCTGCTTAGGATTATCTCTCTCCCTCACTCTCTGCAATCCCCAACCATCTCAAAAATTAAATAAGTAAATAATTAAACTTCAAAAAAAACCTGCACATGAATATTCAGAGCAACTTGTTTCATTGTAGGTCCCCAATGGAAACAACTGAGGTGTCCTTCACTCGGTGAACAGGGAAACTCTGACATAACCATGCCATAGAATGGTAACTCAGTAACAAAAAGATACACAACAACATGGGTAAATATCTTAAAAATAAGACTGAGTGAAAAAGCAAATCCCAAAGTTGATTACACTATATGATTCCATTTATAAAATAGCCCTTGAGTGACAGTATCATATAAGCAAAATATTTTTGGCTTCCAATGTTTACAGAGGAGACAGAAGGGTAGGAAGAAAGTGGATGTAGTTACCAAAGGACAAGAAGGATCCTCACGGTGAAGGAAATTTTCTGTCTCTTGACATTATCAGTGTATGTATTCTGGTTGTGACAGTGTCCAAAGTTACACAAAGTGTTACCATTCAGAGAAACCAGGTAAAGAATACATGAGATCTGTCTGCAATCTTTCTTCAAAAAAAATTTTTTTTAATCTTTATCTTTGAGAGAGAGAAACAGTGTGAGTGGGGGAAGGGTAGAGAGAGAAAGAGAGACACAGAATCTGAAATAGGCTCCCGGCTCTGAGCCGCCAGCACAGAGCCTGATGCGGGGCTCGAGCTCACAAACCGGGAGATCATGACCTGAGCCGAAGTTGGAAGCTCAACTGACTGAGTCACCCAGGCGCCCCTGCAATATTTCTTAAACTGAATCCAAAACTATAATTATGTCTAAATAAAAGAAGTTTAACTAAAAAGAAAATAACTGGACTCATCAATAAAAGAGAGAGAGAGAGAGGACTCAAATAAACAAAATCACAAATAAGAGGAGAAATAACAAGCAACATCACAGAAATACAAATGATTATTAGCAAACTTTATGAAAGATTATATGCAAACGAACTAGGTAACCTAGAAGAAATGGATGAATTTCTAGATGCTTATAACCTACCAAAACTGAATCAGGAAGAAATAGAAAATTTGGACAGACTGATTACCAGTAATGAAATTGAATCAGTAATCAAAAAACTCCCTCGGGACACCTGGGTGGCTCAGTTGGTTAAGCGTCTGGCTTCAGCACGGGTCATGATCTCGCGGTCCGTGAGTTTGAGCCCCACATTGGGCTCTGTGCTGACAGCTCAGGGCCTGGAGCCTGCTTCAGATTCTGGGTCTCCCTCTCTCTTCACCCCTCCCCTGCTCATGCTCTATCTCTCTCTGACTCAAAATAAATAAATAAATAAAAATAAATAAATAAATAAAGTAAATAAATAAATAAACAAAAACAAAAAACAAAAAACTCCCAATAAACAAAAGTCCAGGACCAAGCAACTTCACAGGTAAATTTGACCAAACATTTAAAGAAAAGTTAATACTTATTATTCTCAACTATTCCAAAAAGAAGAGAAGAGGAAGGAAAGTTTCCAAATTCATTCTAGGAAGCCAACATGACCTTGATACCAAAACTAGATAAAGATAACACACAAAAAAGAGAACTAAAGCCAATGATCTCTGATGAGCATAGATGCAAAAATCCTGAACATTTAGCAGACTGAATCCAGCAATACATTAGAAAAATCATTCACCACAGTCAAGTGGGATTTATTCCCCTGATGCAAAGGTGGTTCAATATTCACAAACCAATCAACATGTTACATGACATCAATAAGAGGATGACAGCCATATGATCATTTCAATAGCTGCAGAAAAAGCATTTGACAAAGTGCAGTATCCATTCATGATAAAACCCTCAGCAAAGTTGGCTTAGAGGGAACATACCTGAACATAACAAAAGCCATATATAAAAAACCCACAGCTAACATCATGCCAATGGGGAAAAACTGAGACCTTTCCCCTAAGGTCAGGAATAAGACAAGGATGTCCACTCTTGCCACTTTATTCGACATAGAAGGTGTGGTGTGTATATGTGTTATCCAGCCATAAAATAATATTATTCTGCCATGAAAATATGATTCAACCATAAAAAAAGAATGAAACCCTGCCATTTGCAACAGCATGGATGGACCCAGAGAGTAGACTGCTAAGTGTAATAAATCAGTCGGAGAAAGATAAATACTCTATGATTTCATCCTTATGTGGAATTTAAGAAACAAAATGGACGAACAAAGGAGAGAAGGAGACAGACTAAAAAATGGAGGCTTAACTATAGAGAACAAATATGGCTATCGGTGGGAGGTGGGTGGGGGGATGGGTCAAACTGGTGAGGGGGATTAAGCACACTTACCTTGCTGAGCACTGAGTAACGTATAGAACTGTTGAATCACTACATCGTACACCTGAAATGGATATAACACGGTATGTTATCTACACTGGACTTAAAATTTTAAATAGGAGAGAAAATAAATACAAAAGAGAGAAGAAACAAGAAATAAAAACAAATAAATGGACACTCTATTTGAACTTCTGACTGAGATGGAATAATGGGATCAGATTTACCTCCCTACCCCGAGCAGACAAAGGTATGTCAAACAGTGGTTGGCAAGGCGAGGGGTACCAGGCACGTGAGGATCCTAACCCCCGAGAGAAGGGAAACAAAGGAAGTAAGCCCCATGGTTGCCCATTTTCTTGCCTTGCGGTCGTTTGTAAGCCAAGGTGCAAGGAGCAGTACCCAGGAGGAGCCCTGCAGAGCCCTTGAGTTGTGAAGAGAGGGATGAGATGCCGGGAGACCAAAGTAGCTTGGGGTTCACAAGTTGGAGTTGCAGAGAAGAGACAGAGGCACTGCCTTCTCCACAGGGTTCCCATGGAGTATTCAGGGAAACCTGAGTCCAGGGAAAGAGCCACCGAGGAACATTAGCAGTACTGAGAATAGTGCCTCTTTCCATACACCGAACTGGGAGACCCCCAGGTCAGAATACCCTTGCAGAGTATACAGAAGGGTCCTGAGACAGTAGTGGGGGAAATAGTAATGCTAGCTTGAGCATCGCTACAGCTGTGCCCCCAAAAGTCTTAAAGACTCACAAGAAGCAAACTGTTTCCAAGTAACTGAACTGCATCCCAGAATAAAGTTCCAGAATACTTACAGGAATAAAAAAATATCAGCACACAAGTTAAAATGCATGAACTCTACTATTCATTTAAAAAACTATCACGCATGGAGGGGCACCTGGGTGGTTCAGGCAGTGAAGCATCCGACTTCTGCTCAGGTCATGATCTAGCAGTTTGTGAGTTCGAGTCCCGTGTCGGGCTCTGTGCTGACAGCTGAGAGCCTGGAGCTTGCTTCAAATTCTGGGTCTCCCTCTCTCTCTCCCCCTCCCCCTCCCTTGCTCATGCTCTGTCTCTATGTCTGTCTCAAAAATAAATAAACATTTTTTTAAAAATTTAAAAAATGTTGGGTGGAGCGAGGTGTAAAATTTCCTGAATAGTTGCAAGTAGGTTCGACTTCTCAAAAGAAAGATTAACGAACGTGAAGACTTCGAAATACAAACCATCCGTAATGAAATGCGAAGAGAAAAATAAAATTTCGGAAAATGAGCAAAGCAGTTGTTACATGTGGGACAGCTTTGAGCAGTGCGATAAATGGGTAAAGTTTCCCCAAGAGGAAGGGGCTCAGAAAAAAGAAATACTTGAAGAAAGATTTTTATATTTGATTTTTCAAATTCAATTCTTTCAAATTTAGTTTTTTGGCTAACATTTTTTCCAAGTTTAATGAGAACTACAAACCCATAGTTGCAAGAGGCAAAAAAAAAAAAAGAAAAAAGAAACAAGAACAAACAAACAACCACCCTGCCCCAAAAAAACCCAAAACCAACCCTAAGCACAAGAAATATAAAGGGAAGTCTACATATGCATATCACAGTCCCATTACCCAAAAGCATCCAGGTCAGCCTAACATCAGATGATACATTTATTTGTTTATGTCTTCTCTGACTCTACCACTGGCATGTGAGTGTGTAAGTTAACTATTGTTGTGTAGAAAACTACCCCAAAGCCCGAGACGTTGGATAGCCTCATTTGTTATCTCACGGTTCTTGGGGGTCAGGGATCTGGCAACAGTTCAGCTAGAGCTTCTCACTCTGTATCTTTCAGAGTTTGCAAATAGAGTCATAGCAGGTGTCTCCTAGAGCAAGAGACAGAAAGAGTGAGAAGGGGCGCCAAGATGGAAACCTTCTTGGTAGCCTGATGCTGGGAGTGACATTCCATCACTTGGGCCAGTTTCTTTGTGTTAGAAAAGGGTCATTAGGTCCATTCTACACTAAAGAAGGAGGATATTACATGAGAACATGAGTATCCGTAGGCAGGTGTCATTGGGGGCCATTTTTAGTAGCTGCTAATCACAGTTAACGCCACGGGACTAACACTTTATCTTGTGCGTTACTGACTCCCAGTCCCTAGTGCGAAGTAGACACTGCAGTATTCATGGGATGGATGGACGCACAAACAAATAGTCTGATAACTAGAAAACTCACGGTATAATTACGGATGCTAGAGTAACTTTGACATTATTGCCCAATGTCACCTCTATTAATAATCAATAACTTGGGACGATTAGTGCTACAAGTTTCTACAGAAGCCGTTAATTTTCAGAAACCAAGAGTAGAACTTCAGCTGAATTAATCAATGGGTATGCTGAATTCTATTTATTTCACTTTTAAACAATATAATTAAATAGATTTCTTTTCACTAAATCGTTAACACGGTGGCTTGTGTTTTTATGAAGAAAGAAACAACAGAAAAGTTCCTTTCATAGTCTTGGAATGGGAGATTTAACTTTGATGATTCCTCCAGTATTTTATAAACTGCTTGTATTTATGTAGGTAATGAAAAAATATAAATCCACACATATTTCACTGCAGGGGAAATAAATGAAGCCCAGTCCTGGGAGGCTTGTCTTTAATCATGAAATGTGCAACATTTGGCTGCACTGAATTAGCCATTTGTCTCACTAATGTAAATCCTCAAGAGCACTGAGGGCCCAAGCGGAAAAATCCACGGAGCTGAGAACGTGCCTTCCAGGGGTGTGGGCGTGAGTTAAGTGGCAGAAACAAAAAGATGCCAGGGTGTGGCTCCCTGAACATCTTTACGTCGGGGAAGTCCCAACTTCCGTGATCTCTTTTATCCCCCAAAGCCCCCCATGAATATATTCATCAGAAACCCAGCACAGTTTCGGCGATCGGACACCAAATAAGAGATAAGAAGCTTCCATTGCCTTTCGATTTACCTTCAGACTGTGCTTGAGCTGTGATGACAGACTTCCTGGTTTCAGAGACCCATGTGGCTCTTACCCTGCCTTCTGCATGGGTCTCTAGGCTGCCTCCACTGGGTGTTAGGAAGACCACTGGAGAAAAAAAAAAGTCAGTATCTGACTTCTTAGAAATGCAAACAATGAAACACGCATTGGGGATCATTTCTTTCATAACTGTGGCCATTTTGATTAACACGGTCCACCTAGTACGATTGCAAACTATTCATCAAAGCAGGTCTGTCCTACACAAATGCCATTAATAGTGGAGACAGCCTCTCGCTCAAGAGACAGCGGTGGCATTAATCTTCCCCACTGTGCATTAGTCATGCTACTTTACTGGTCTAATCTTGTGGGTCTTAAAAAAAAAAAAAATCACATCCTTGCCAGATCGCCTGGAATTTTCAGATCAATTTACCCAGATTTACTCTCTGCTCTCATCACTCAGCTGATACACAGAGGAGATGGTTACAGGCAGTATTAAACCCCATTTCATCCCTACTCGTGTGTCTTTACAGGAATTTTATAGGTTTTGTCTGTTTTCCTTACATTTCAAAATGATTCCATTGTTTACAATATTGCCCTACTTAAAAGGAGTAAAAGCAGTGCTATGTTTAAAGGAAGCCACTTGGGGATTTTAAGCACAATTACCCAGAAATGAGCATGCGGGGTCATTTTCTGTGTTAATTTTGATATTATGGAAATTAAAAATGATTTTCAGAGCTTCGCCTCAGAAGAAACACTGAAATTCTAATACATTGAATATTTATATTAAAAAACAAAACTAGAGAATGACAACAACATTACAGAGCATAGATCTGATCCTGAAATCAAAGTTACTTCCCAAACCTAAACCAATAAGAAATGCCAAAGAAGATGGGGGCGCCTGGGTGGCTCAGTGGGTTAAGTGGCAGACTTGGGCTCAGGTCATGATCTCACAATTCATGGGTTGGAGCCCCACGTCAGGCTCTGTGCTGACAGCTCGGAGCCTGGAGCCTGCTTTGGATTCTGTGTCTCCCTCTCTCTCTCTGCCCCTCCCCACTCACACTGTTTCTCTCTCGCTCTCACAAATAAATAAAACATTAAAAAAAATAAAAAAAGAAGAAATGTTGGGGCGCCTGGGTGGCGCAGTCGGTTAAGCGTCCGACTTCAGCCAGGTCACGATCTCGCGGTCCGTGAGTTCGAGCCCCGCGTCGGGCTCTGGGCTGATGGCTCGGAGCCTGGAGCCTGTTTCCGATTCTGTGTCTCCCTCTCTCTCTGCCCCTCCCCCGTTCATGCTCTGTCTCTCTCTGTCCCAAAAATAAATAAAAAATGTTGAAAAAAAAAAATTAAAAAAAAAAAAAAAGAAGAAATGCCAAAGAAGAAAAGAAATAGGAAATAAGAATTTGAATTTGAAGATGTTGACATAATCACAAAATGAATTTCAAAAACACGCAAATAAGAAAAATAATTGCAACAGATATAACTGAGCAGGGACAACAAATTATTGTAGGAAGCATCTATATAATTAGACCCAAAATACTACAGTTAATGGAAAGATTATTATAACATGACTGTTAAAGAAGAATCACAGATGATTAATAAAACCATTATATTTGTTCAGTTTAATAATGACAGGAAGTCAAATTAAACAAAAATTTCTTGCTTGAGAGATTAATAAGATTCTTTGAATAGTAGTATCCAATTTTGGAAAGGTCAGAATGAAATGAGCTCTCACATATTTTTTGAAAAATCTGACATTTGGGAGCATGACAATGTAGCACACATTCTCTCCCTTAAAATGTTCATTACCTCTTAGGAAGTAACCTAGGGAAACTTAATCTAGGCAAAGACTTTGATTATATATACATAATATATACATATATATATATACACACACAGATCAACATTATATGTAATATGTATACATTATATATATTATATATTATACGAACATTGTATATAATTATATACAATACTACTGCATTATATTATAATATTATATATAATACAAAAACCTTAGGAGCAATGTAAAATAGCCACGGGCAGAAATAATATTAGATTATCAAATGTTCACTTTAGAGCAAAATTATCAAAAAATATTATGAATACCCTCAGTTATATTTTCAAAGATTATATAGTTACATATAAAACTGATTATGATATATTAAAAAACACAACTATATCCATATATATATAGGTCTACATTCCGTGTGTGTGGATACGTATACATATATATGTAATTAAATGCGTGTGTATATATAAGCCATAATAAATAATGCTTACATTGTATAGTAATTTAAATTATATATATCACATATATATAATTATAATATATATGATATTATAAGAATTTAAATATATAATGATATGTATTGTGTTGTTAATAATTTTAACTATCACATATATAACATATAGTGGAAGAAAATGAACTAAATGTTAGCCATGATTAATAAATTTGAGAGTGATTTTGCATTCCATTTGTTTATTTATCTTTCTAAGTTTTTCCGTAGTTAATAGCTTGGGAAAAAATTAAGTAAAAAGACGTGTCAAGGGACGCCTGGGTGGCTCAGTCAGTTCTAAGCGTCTGACTCCCGGTTTTGGCTCAAGTCATGATCTCACGGTTTGTGAGTTCAAGCCCCACGTTGGACTCTGCTCTGGTGGTGGCATGGAGCCTGCTTGGGATTCTCTCTCTCCCGCTCTCCCCCTCTCCCCCTCTCCCCCGCTCAAAATAACTAAATAAACTTAAAAAAAAAGATTATGAAGTGAAAAGCGAGGTTTGCCTTGCAGAGACACCGTTTTCCTCTATTCCCTCAGCCCTCCCATTGTATACATGTGTGCACGGCCCCTCTGACAAGTGCACAGGCATTTCTCACTGTGAGATCCAGGAGTCTGAGCCTATACCTTGTGTGACCACTCGATAAGATAAGAGGGACCAGGAAAGAGTCTTTGCGAATGGTGCGGGGTAAGGAGCTGGAGAGTAAGTGACAGTAACTCTTCCTTAAACTTCATGACCGTATACACTTATGACCGTATACACTCATGTAAAACTCACACACACACACACGTGTGCACACACACACACACACACACACACTTTTCTTTTTCAAATCTTCATCCACTCTCGAAATTCTTAGAATTTGGAATTTCCCTGGGAGGTAGAGTTTAGAACAGCATATTGGGGATCAGCGTGGTCTCAGCTGCTATGCACGTTACAGAATTACCTCAGGACAGAAGCTGCACTTAAGGTTTGAACAGAAATGAAAATGAAAGCAGTGACGATTTTTCTGGATCCATTCCGGTCACCCAGGAAGTTCTGCACGTTGCATGTATGAACTGGTCCCTGGGCATATGTTGCCCGGGGACAGAAAGCACGGATTTGAAAGGAATCCGTAAGTCCTGTGGATGTTGTGTGCTATGTGTAACAGAATTTTGTTCTTCCTTAGGTATAAACTGCCCACCCCTTGAGCGAATGACAGTGAGCGAAGGCACTTAGAACCTTCTGCAGGAGTAGAAAATATGGCTGAATGTTTTACAAAGTTCAGAGTCTAGGAAGATAGACAAGTCAGAAGTTTACCTAAATTTAAAACTCTTTGTTTCTGGCTAGGTGTGCATGCCCTCAGGATATAAACGAAATAGACTGACTCAGTGGACTGGACTTACCAGTAAGAGATGGTCAAGGTCCTGGGTTTGTAACTTTGCTGCCTCCCACCATGTCCTGACAACTGCCTTCTGTCTTAGGGGCTCCTGGGGGACTAGTGATACTCAACCGCACTGACTACAAATGCACAGGCCCAGGTGTCCAGGAAGAGATCAAGAAAAGTGGTAAAACATTCTCTGTCTCTGAGTGTCTATAATCTCTTTGGAAGAAGAGCAAAAAAATGAAATCACATCATGAGTTTTATTGTATTCCCACCTCCGACGTGTTCTTACAAAGCAGGACACTGCGTGATGCTGAATTATTTAATGTTGCACCTCGAAGGGAGTAATTATCATAATTTCCTTATTTAATGACAAATTTATTAATCTTATGAGGTTACCAAGGTAAATATTTTGAGACATCAAGAAGTGCCATTCATCCACACAATTACATAAAACTTGTACAACCCATAAAATTTATGTACTTCACAAAAGAAATTTCTTCAACCATGGACATATTGGTTGAAAATATAAACATGTCTATATATCTTATTAGAATGAAAGTCTAATAAATCAGCCTTTCACAGACTTTATTAATTTTTTTTTCAACGTTTTTTATTTATTTTTGGGACAGAGAGAGACAGAGCATGAACGGGGGAGGGGCAGAGAGAGAGGGAGACACAGAATCGGAAACAAGCTCCAGGCTCCGAGCCATCAGCCCAGAGCCCGACGCGGGGCTCGAACTCACAGACCGCGAGATCGTGACCTGGCTGAAGTCGGACGCTTAACCGACTGCGCCACCCAGGCGCCCCATCACAGACTTTAAACTCTGCAAGACACAGCCAAAAGATACATGAAATGTTAAAATGATTGCACGATAGTAAACTTATCCTAAAGAAGTTATAAAGAATGTTAATCCCACGAGATTGTATTAACTATTCCTATTCTTTCCTAGAATAATTTGTACATGTCCCTAGGGTTTTGGTACACCTGTTACACCCCAAAGAAATGAAAATATGTTTTTGTGCTAGCCATGGTTACAAGACCTGGGTTATCAACTGAATATTTTTTGGTAGAAAGTAGGACCTTCCTGTCCAGCCAAAGCATGAGCGTCAACAACAATGTTTACTCGGTGCGTCATCTCTCAAGACCTTGCACTTTTTTCCCTGGGATTTGATTTTTAGAGGCGTAGTGTCTTTCTCAAAGCCAACGCGTTCTATAAGTTTTACATAAGCTGTCATTATGAACGCACATTAAAAGTCCATTACAAGAGCAGACCTAGTCCATCTATTTTTTTAATCTATTCTAATGACATATTTAGAGTTTTCATTATTTAGAATCATTTCATTCTTTAATATCATCTAGAAACCCAGCTTTCTATTGTTGTTAGTAAGTGACCACTGTTGTGGATTCCTTCTCCTGTCTTTTTCCAGCACTCCTTGCCTTACTCAAAGTTTACTGTGTTGGCTTGCGTGTATGCCGGAAACAAGCACATATCCATGTTTTATGAGAAGATATATACTTGTTAAAGAAACAAGCTACGTATAATTGCCCTCTCGTACACTCAGAATTCAGTGACGATTTAAACTTATTTTTCATATTCTTATCATTTTATGAAGTTTGTATTTTGTCTTCGGAGTGCAATTATGAGTCCATGGCTTGATGCAGGCTCAGCTTGTCCCAATTTCCGATCACATAATCGGAAACGTTTTGAAGATCCATTTCTCGTAACTTAGCTGATAGGAGCCCTTTCACTTGGCTTGTTGTGCGTCCTTTTGATATCACTCCTAACCTTCGTGAAACCACTCTTCGTTTCTGGATGTGACGGGACGTGTCAGAATCATCCTCATGTTTTCCTGCCCAAGATACAGAATCGAGAATATTGAAGAGGTCCCCATATCCACCATAATTGGTGGAGGGCAAAGTGCTGTTACTGTTTTCATACGCCATTTCAACGCCAATAATGACTTGGGCATTTCTGCCAGTGTTCTCAGTAATTTTGTGAAGGGAAGAATTTTCCAAAGTCCTTGCTCTGTCACTCCTGCTGCTACCACCTCCAGGTTTCTTACTGTAGCTTTTCTCTCACCAAGGTTTTCTCTACATTTACTGTGCGAAAGACATAAAAGGTATTCCTACGTATTGAGAAGCTTGCATTAAGATCAAGTAAACAAATGAAATCCAGTTATTGTTAGAAAATAAGACCACATATGAGGGTGTGGCGAAGAGGGCGAAGGGAAGCTTTGAATGCCACACACAGGCGTTTGTTGGTCAACGTGTTCCAGAACATTCCAACATGTTCTCTGCCTGTAGTTTAATGCTTTAGAAGATGTTTAACATAAGGCAGTTGTCGGTACGGGGGTGTCTTCTATATCACTTCTCTTTATCAGGGGAACCAAATTCTACAGAGCGAGTTCTAAAGCCCGAGTGATCGTTTAATCCTACAATGTAGGGAAATCTTGATGTTGAGCAAAAGAAACGAAGGGATCTATCATCACCGTAGTGCAGACGAGGCACTGTGACAGATGTTTAGAAAGATTGTTTCACTTATTTGTCATACTTCCAAGAACACTATCATCATCCCCTTCAACAAATGGTAAGTGAGCTCTTAAATGAAATTTCACGAGACCTTTTGGGTTTCAGGGGACGTCTTTGCATCCCGCTGTTCGAAAGCTTGGATTTAAACCTTGTATGCACCCAGCCACTAGCTATGTGACCATGAAAGGAATCACAACTTCTTTGCTGCTTGTCTCCTCAGTTATGAAGGGCACATTATGTTACCTGTACGTCTGAGCGAGATCCCGGGAAGTAAGCGAAGAGATGACTGAGACGTGGTCTAGTTCAAAGCTGTTTGCAGAATAAATGGATCAGCAGCCCCTCACCGGGGCCACAGGGAAACCTGGGTAAACAGAAGCGCACGTGGGAATGTTTCCATTGGCTGTAATCATTTCTCTTTGCTTCATGTGGGCGCCATCTCCAGATGGGGCTAATTAGTGGGCATAAATGTAATCACTGACATCACAAAGTGATACAGTAATCTGCCATTTATATTAAAATGCTCTCCGATCATCCTGCTCTCAAGGATTTGAAATTTGGGGGCACCTGGGGGGGTTCAGTCAGTTAAGCATTTAACTCTTAATTTCAGCTCAGGTCACAGTTGCCCGGTTCGTGGGTTCAAGCCCGGCTCTGTGCTGACGGCGTGGAGCCTGCTTGGGATTCTCTCTCTCCTTTTCTCTCTGCCCCTCCCCCACTTCCTCTCTCCCGCTCTCTCTTTCTCTCAAAGTAAGCCAATAAACTTTTTTTTTAAAAAGAGAGAGTCTGAAATTTGGCTAAAGGTTTATATGAGTTGGGGGCCATATCCCTCCATGTCTCCTAAGAAAAAGGTATCATTATTCTGCTTTCTAAAGTACACGTAAAATGGAGAACAGTGGTGTAATAACCCCATACACACAGCCTCTGGTGGCATTTTGTCAGTTTATTCCACCGGCTAAGGGGGCTCCTTCAGTTATGCTGGCTTTGGGCGCCTCCAAGTGCTGGCCGGAAGCCTCGCTGTGGGGCAGCTCAGACGGCTTCCACGGCCACCTGTTCGGTAGTCACTCTTGAGTCAAATCCACTTGGAAGGTTTGTGCTCGGCTAGGGTCAGGGTCACCTCACAGGCCCTGGGGTCTCAAGGAAGCATCCCGGCTTCTGCCGACGTTCACACAGGTGCCCTCATGCCTGGCCCTCCAAGCACAGGCGTGTAGGGGATTTCTCACAAACGCTTTCTTTGGGTTTTCAGTGTAGACTCACCACTCACTTTTGGAAGCAACCCAAATTGAGGAATAAGGGTCTGAGCCCCGTTCTTTGCCTCTGCACAGGTGTCTACCTTAAAGTTGAGGGGATACACCGACATCGTATTCAATTGGCAAGAAATTGCTCTCTTGTCATAGAAGGTAAGTCCTCTACCTGCGATCCTTGGTTAAGTGCTTTTATTTGTCTCTGGACACCGCCTGGTCTTTTAGAGGGTTTCCTTGTCTCGGCTGCTGGAAAAGCCTTCTCTTCTCCAGCGAACGTATTTCCCGGCCTGGAAGCAGACCTCAGGTGGGGCCCTGGAGGCAGCAAGAGAAGCTGGGCTGAGTGGAGACTCACACCACAGAGGTACGTAACCCCAATACCTCCCTCTTCCGCAGACCGGACCGACTGGACGGGGTCACCGGGTTTCACCAAGCACGTTTTTCAAATCAAATTGTCCAGGAGACTTTGATACAGGTCCTCCACACCCAGATCCTCCGAGGAGCACCTGGCATCGAGTGCTCACTGCATTAGTGCGAAATAAGGCTGAGAGTATCCCATTTTCCTCTCAGTTTTCTGGTCCCTTGCAGTTCAGCGGGGACAGGACACTGAGGTCTGGCTGTGCTCTGACTCACAGACACTGTCAAGGGCTGAGAGGCAAGCATGAAGGCTACTGACAGCAGCAGCAACCTTGATCTCTGAGCACCCAGGCTGGGGGTGCGGGGGGGGGTGGGTCCAGGCTGACGGTGTCACAGAGGCCAAGCAGTCACAGGAGGCTTCAGGGTGCGGTCCTAGGTCCTGTGACACGGGATCCATCCTACCCTTTTTTTTTTTTTTTTTTGCCGCCTATTCCTCCCCATTTTACGATCCCGAGATGGTAAAATCTCAAGCAGGATTATAAAATCCAGTCCTGAGACAATCTTGAGTCTCGGGTCTTTCGTAGGATTCTGTAAGCTAGCCGGTAAACTTCCCAAAGGATCATTTGTTGCTTAAAGCCACCAGTTATGTTCTGCCTCTCGCAAAAAAAGAAAAAAATGTCATGGTGGAGAAGGTGTCAGCGGTAGAAGCAGGGTTCAGGACCCGGACTCCTCCATCAGTCCATCAGGACTGATGACCCTACCCGAGCTTCAGGGACCCCGGTCTTACTGGCTGGGAGAAGGCAAGCCCTCAGATGTTTGCGCTGTGGGCGACCAGATGGACGATCCAAAGGCCGGTGGCTGTGTCCCCGGGGCAGGTCACTGTGAAGCTGCCCCCTTTGCAAAGGCGGAGCCCGCCTCCATGCAGCCACCCTTCGGGACCCCGACACTTTGTGGGACACGGTTTTCAAGCCCCTGGATAGTCTCTCAACTCCGTTTCAGCTTCAAAATAATATGATCATACACATGTAAGTATGTAAGTACAGCGGGAGGACTTGATCAGAAATTTTAGCAGAGACACTTCGCCCAACAGCCTGCTTCGAACGCCTCCCATCTCTTCTCCCAACAGCCTTGGAAAGACTGGTTTCTGCGCCCACGAGAATCACATCCTAGTGAAGCTCTAGACTCTATGAGGGTAAACGCTGCGTCCTCTGTTTTCCGTGGTTCCTTCAGTGCCTGTATGAGGCTCCAAGGGCTGCGGTGACAAAATGCCACTAGCCGGGTTGGCTGACCCAGGGAAATGTCCTCCCCCACCGCGCTGGGGGCAGAGTCTGACATCTGCTGATGGCGGGATCTCACCCCCTCGGGAGCCCTGGAATTGACCCCTTTTCCTGGGAGTGCTGGCAATGTGGGGTGCCACTTGCTGGCCAATGCCCCACTCCACTGCATCACATAGCTCCCTGGGTTTCTTCTTTAAGGACACCTGTCATGTTGTGTGTGGGCCCACCCTATCCCAGGATGACCTCACCCCAACTTGGCTACATCTGCAAAGACCCACCTTTACCGGGAGGGGGGCTAACACTCCAACATATCTTTTGTGGGGGACACACCTCAGCATCCCCCCCAGACAGGGGAAGGTCAACATGCTATTCTGAGAGCATATTAAATACATTTCTTCTCTTCTAATTTCTCCTCACTCAAATAAATCAGCAACCCGCAATTTCCTTTCTCTTCCACCTTCCTTAGCTGCATGATTCCAGCCTCTCTGCCTGTTTGACTGGGGGATACACTTTTCCCACCTGCGACAGTCACTTCTTTCTTGTGCTGGGGGCAAAGCCGCAGGGAATCTTCCAGCGGAGCCTGTCCCTCCGCCTCCTCCACCGCCCTGAGGACCAGGAGACCCCTGACCTCGGCATCGATTCTTGGATCAGGCCTCTTCCTCGTGTTCTAGAAACAAAACTGCATGAAACAAGGGACCTCCATCGTGTGTGTCTCTTGAGAACGTCTCCTGCACTAGCCGATCCATTTCTGTCTCTCCCCCTCTGGCTCGTCCCAATCTATCACCTCCCCCTCCATGGTAGAGAGAAAACATCTGGAAGGGAGTCACAAAGAGCTCAGCGACGGGGGGGAGCAGCGTGATGCTTTCGCACTGTGGCGACGGATGCCCAGCCCTGTGATGAATCCCCCTCTTGGCCCAGCGCTGACGTGAGGCTCCCGCATAGACGAATTCACAGCCACAGACTCACGGACCTGCAGACCAGAGATGCGTCTGATTTGTGTGTTTGCTGAAGCTTAAGTGGGCAGGTTCTTTTCTCTACCCTCTGAATAGCCAGGGAGGAATCCACCAACTTACAAGAGAGAGAAAAAGCCACCCCAATAGCAAATGTGGTCTTTCTTCACACCCCTCCTATCGCTTCAGCCTCCGAGGTGCTGTTTGGAAGGGTGTATGGATTACATCTGGGAAGCTTTCCAAACTGTCTCCACAAAGAAAAGAAAGAAGGAAAAGATAACCAGCCATATTAGGCCGGCCATATTAACAAGCAAACCGCTTTTCCTTTAGTGAACCACAGAGTGTCTGTGGTGAGCAGGGAAGGAGCCTACGTTCTGGGGTTTTCTCACAGAGGATTAGGTTTCCGGTCTATTTGCCTGGATCTAATCACTCACGTGTCCCTACCGCTGGCTGTGTGTGCAACCAAAGTTCTCATCAATTTGCTGGCCTAACAAGGAGTGGATGTGAGCGATGGGAGGGTCTCCCCAGATGCCGTGCGTTTTTGTTCGCCCCCATTCCTAAACGTGGTAATAAAGTGCTATACCAATAACTAATTAAAAAGTCCCTGGAAAAGTTGCATGAATGAAATCCCTGTGAACCACTGCTGTAAATATCATGAGAGATTCCCTTCATTCAGAACTGAGCCGGTGCCAGGCGCGTGTAAGCAACTGATCCGATCTTCACCAAACATCCATCAAGGTGGGACTTTTATCTCGGGTAAGAAATTGCGAATCAGAAAGACGAAGCGATTTGTTCAAAATAACAGAGCTGAGATATGGGAAAATTAGGATTTGAAAGTGGGACCTCAGATTCAAAAACCCTGATTTTTAATACCGCGCATGCTGAAGGAGATAAGGAACAAAAACTGAAATACGGAATGGAAAAGCGGGCTGGAACAAAAGCGTGAAGTACGAGTCAACGCAGGGCTCAGAATTAGAAAAACAAGTTCTGGTGTGCAAATCGAGTGATCAAAATTCTTAAAAAAAAATAGCAGAAGTGTCATAGAAGACATAGATTTGGAGCTGAATCTGGAGGTAAGAAAGAAATACTCCAAAGAGAAAACCGTCCTGTATTTCTTTCTGTGCACTTCCTGTTTTAGAAGTGCTGTAGTCATTGGGCAAGAATCGCACAGACCTACAGAGATACTTTGAACTTGGGTAGACCATTCCATAACCAGCATGGGTATTGGCAACGGGATGGTGGGGAATAGAAAGCATCGCTATATCTGAATGGAGGTTCATTGATTTTATCCGTTAAAAATAGCTTGGCAATTGGCTTTTGATCATTGTTCCCTCAGAACAAAAACCAAAAGTAGAAGAAATAGCCTATTGCTGGAATTGGGTCTATAGCCGCTACCTGAAACTTTTTGCTGGATTCAGGGAAGAGTTTGGAATAACCTGAAGATCACTTTTTTTTTTTAATGTGCTCGAAAACAAGTTGGAATCTTCATTTGAACTTGAAAGTGCAGGAATCCCAGCATGTTGGGCAGATAGTGGTGTTCAGCCTTTGGGGCTGGAACAAGACAGGAGGATGACAGAAACCCGTCTGTGGGCTTGGAAGGCAGTCATTATGGGATATGATAACAGTATTTTGAAAGGGTGACTGTTTTTACGTTTCCTGTCTTTTCTTTGCGGTTTCCCTTTTATTCTCTCTCTTGGAGTTTGGTAAAGATCTTTTGGAAAATTCTGACCTGTTTCCACTCTTCTGGAGGGAACTTTTACAGAGGAATCTGCCTATGCTTGGGGAAGATTTATTTTTTAAAAAAAACTGGAGTATTGGGGCGCCTGGGTGGCTCAGTTGTTTAAGCCTTTGACTCTCGATCTCAGCCCAGGTCAGGATATCATGGTTCGTGGGTTTGAACCCTGGGTCGGGTCTGCACTGACAGCAAGGGGCCTGCTTGGGGTTCTCTCTCTCCCTCTTTCTCCACCCCTCCTCCATTCACAATCTCTCTCTCTCTCTCTCTCTCTCTCTCACAAAATAAATAAACATTAAAAAAACTAAAGCATTTGGTGTTTTGGTTTTCTTGTGTGAAATAATTCATGTTTTCCACACTACAATGGACTACATGTTTTTAAGAAGAAAAAGCAAGATAAAAGAAATTCATATATATTCTTTCCATTCTAGAAGAACCTTCGTTAATACCATCATACATATCCGTCCAGGATTGTGTGCAAGAAAGTACGTACTTGTTCCGTAGATAAGTGGGGGAACAGATAACATAGCGAATCACACTGCACAAGTTGTTGTGACCATTTTTTCACAAATGTATTTCACAACATCAATTTCAGTGGCTTCAGAGGTGAATCCTGTGAATATCCTCTACCGTATTTAAGCCTGCCCACCACTCTTTTCCCAGTGTGGCTTTATAAACAACACTATGAAGAATATAGATACATTTCCGCATATATTTCTTCCATAGTCCGAATTTGTTTCAGTCTTCTCCTGAACATCCCAGAATTCTCCCTATTGTGCGACCTCGGAAAACATCTCTTTTAAATGTGTTGTTTTGTCATATTTTCAATATCTCCCTTTCTCCACATGTCGTGGCAAATTAAGTTATCTCATTATATGCCTTGTTTAATGCAGTGATTAACACATCTAATTCACATGGTACGAATTGAAGAGAATTGTGAAAGACTGTTGAAAAGTGTAGTAACTGTTAATAGTACCAACTGTTCACGGTGTACTTAGCTTAATTTATATGGAAAAATTGTGTGTGCAGCCACACTTGCCAATATGAAAATTTGCCAACGGTAATGATCGTTTTGTCTCAAGACCTGTGATCGATCTCCACCTTGGGTCAGAAAGGATTTCTCCCTGTGCTTTAGTTTTTTATGGTTAACTCCATCACGGGGGCTTTCTGCTTTCCTCTGGAACAGCTGCACCAGCTGCTGTCACACGCAGAACTCCTGACTCAATGGACCATTAGTTTTTGTGCAGAAATATGTGTGGATTTACAAAAGGCACTCGAGAGTGCCTATAATGGAGGCCATGTGCTATCAATTGGAAAGAAGGGAGAAATTGGCTTTGCTCAGATCATTACAATTCCCCAAGCAGAAACCTCTGTCCTAAAATAAGCCAAGCACATACTGGGGCTATCTGGCCTCAGAGATCTCTCCCGGAGTCCCTGAGGTAGATGCCATCCGGATGCACTCGGAATCATCAGGTGAGGATTCCCTGTATCCGAGGCATTTGACAGATCCCGGGGAATCAGCGTTCGCCAACAGCAGAGAAAGCGGCTGCTCTTGGGCATAATTTTAGGAGCGCTGAGAAATGCCCTCGGACCCCAATAATTCCTCTCTGCTACCTGTAAGCATCTCGTTGCCGGCATCAGATTCTTCTTCCCCTCCAATATTCTTTTCCATCGGGAACAGTCGCGTCTAACCTAATGTTCGCTTAAATTAATCTGTAAGACTTTGAGCGAAAAGACAGCTGCTTGTGTGCAGAGGAGAGCTAGGAGCACAGGTGGAATTGTGTTCGGTCTTGCTGGGATAACAGAACAGTTGGGGTAGAGAACGTGTCCCACGGCCCAGGAAGCTGAAGGGTTTGGTTGCTGAGTTTAGGGCCTTGGGGCCAGAAGCGGACTGGGGGTCCAGGATCGGGGCAGCTGCAGCCGGTAAAGAACAGAGTCTATCTTACCACTGTTTTATCTGGGATTCTTAACTCCTCCCCGTCCTCTCCCTGGAAGGGCTGTCCTTCCCTCCAGGAACTCCGCGGCACGTCCCTCTATTATAACATACGGCACTGCCCTAAGACTATTCCCTTTCATGTCTCGCTTTCTAGAACTCTACTGGTCTTAAAGAAAGGGTCTGTGTTTTTTCTGTCCGCATATTCTCAGTGCCCTTAAAAGTAACTAACACATGGAAGGCGTTTCAGACTTCCTTTTGAAAAAAAGGAAAGGAAGGCTCCTCCGAGGAGAACGCGATTGCTTCCTACTGAAATCATCGTCTCTGGACACGCATACCTTTCCAGCAAAGAAACAGTGCGGGCGCTGCAGCGATAACACAGAGTGGGAGTCCCGGAGTGTCAGCAGCACTTGACAGGGATTCCTTGAACTTGTTGACTAAACTGCATGGTGAAACCATAAAGTAATAGAACAGCAGGGATGAAAGAGAGTGACGGATTTTGCGCCCATCGCTCACCAGGCCTGCGCGTTGCTGTGCAAACGTCCGTGGAGGGCGCAGGACATGTAGGTACCGCTGTTCCCTGTCCTGGTGTTAAGGCACTGACCGAAACATAGGAAAGAAACAGCCTCGGAAGTGAAATAGAGTCTATCAGGGAGCTTGAAGGCTATGCTGAAAAATAGGCGGGGCATGGGAAAAGGGGGTTCCAGCATGCCAAGGGGGGGGCAGGGAGTTGTTATCTAATGCACGGTTGTAAGAAAGGGCCCCTGGAGGCACCATCTGCCTGTAATGTGGAACCCGAGAGGGTAAGGAGTGTCCACCGGGTGTGGCTTCCAGATAATGTTACAAACCGTGGCTTGGAGACTATCTTGGAACAGATGAGCGTCTTGAGTATAAAGGTGGAGAACCCACAGAAAGGGAAAGTCTGGGGGGGGGTGGTTCTTACCCCACACCTGCTGCTCTAGACTACCCCCCCACACTCCCTCCCACCTCCGACCAGTGCCCCCGTCAGGTGTGGAGAGAGAAGCCGGGGCAGAACAGAGAACTAGAGGAGGAAGGCCCGAGTCTGCGGGATTCACCACACAATGTACACGTGCGAACATCACTGGCACCGGGAACTGCCTCCAAAAGACCAGCCACCTGTTAATGCACCTGTTAGGAGCAACTTCACGGCCAGAGAAATCGCACAGCCGGCGGCCGCCGGTATCGGTTAACCTCCGCAACGCTCTGAAGCCCCCGATCTCGAAAGTGCCCCCGAAGGGGCGAGGCCAGACCTACGTAGTAGGATTCCGCCTGATGTCTGCATCGTATCCCACACAGAGGCAGGTGGTGGCTTTGGTCTAGGAACACATCCGTCCCACATTTGCACCCCCGAGAGTAAGCCAGCCCTTCCCGGTCAAGTTACAGGCACCTGGTCCTGCAAAAGCAGCCTTGTTCCTGTCTTCGGCCCCCGCCCCGCAGAAAAATCAAGCAGGTGTAGAAGTAAACTCGAGGATGCTTTGTGGAGTCTTGCCAGCGGTGGGGGAGAAGGGGCAGGCAGTCGGGGTTTCCGGGACCAGGGCTGTAAGTGTGGGGGCACATCACTGCGGCTCTGCGAGAGGTCAAGTCCAGACTCAACGTCCTCCCCGCGCCCTGCAGAGAAATTGCATTCGTTCGTGGCCGGGGCTACCCCGAAACGACAGCTGGCCGCGAGGGGGGTGACTGCAGCACAAGACGAACCTACCTGTTGCTCAGGTGGCAGTGCTGAGCGGCCCCAAGGTCAGGGGCGGAAGGAGGAAAGGGTCAGGCCTGGCATAGCTACGTTCTCCGCACACCTCCCGCCGTTCCGGTGTCTCTTTAAAACTTCTCTTGCTTTGGGTGCCCTCACTTTGTCGGGGGGACACTTCGGTCGCATTTGGAGTTGGCATGTTTTCTCGAACATGGCCTGAAGGTGTGAGATTTTTTTGTTGTTCTTCACTGTGTTCCTCTAAAGGTTTCCAGGAGAAGCCAAAGAACAATTCAGAACTGGGCTGCCACATATTCCCATCCGAGGAAGAATCCGGTCTTTCATTCATTTCCATGTATATTTTGTGTATACATACACATATATTAATGTTTATTTTTGAGAGAGAGACAGAGCACGAATGGGGAAGGGCAGAGAGAGAGAGAGGGAGGGAGACACAGAATCGGAAGCGGGCTCCAGCCTCCGAGCTGTCAGCACAGAGCCCCACGCAGGGCTTGAACCCGGGAACCGTGAAATCACGACCTGAGCTGAGGTCCGATGCTTAACTGACTGAGCCACACAGGCGCCCCTTTCATTCATCTGTAAATCATCGACAAGGGTACCTCCTATGCTGGACTGTTCTCATGTGGTTTCTAAAATAGTTTGGGAGATGGACGAATAGAGATATGTTTAGCGAAAAGTACGGTGAGAAATTTTGACGGGAGAAATAAAGGTCATGGGAAGAGAATCAGGAAACAGAAGAGGAAGATTTTAAACAAAACTGCCTTTTAGACCTCCCCGAGAAAATACACCCGCACATTTCTTTCCCCACTCTTCCAACCAAGATATTTATGAGGAAATGAAACATGAAGTCGATTCCGATTTGGAAAGGGAAAGGCTGGAGGTCTAGACCTTTGCCTTCTGTTTTAACCAAAGCCCAAGTGCCTCGAGAGGTGTAATGTAATATTCAATAATATTCAATAATTCGGGAGTCAGTGAGCCCTGAGAGGAGCACTGGAGATTCAGCAGGAGGTAAGGCCATTTCTATCCTCCTTGGTTTTCTCGGCTTTTCTCTCTCTCTCTGGTTATCTGTCTTCCTCTCGTGGAAGACAGTGGTGTCCGAGGTCAGCTCACTGAGCACACGTGTCAAGCTTTGAACCTTGATAACCTTGAACGACTAGAGGAATCGGCCCTGGATGAAGGAGCCGGGTTACTTCTCTGTGGGCACCGCCTGGGAAGCATGTCTGTGTGTGAGATTCCACGGAGGTGGGTGTCTCTGGTGGGTCACGTTTGTGGAGTCTCCTGTGATTATTTCTATTTCCTTAAAGAAATAGAAACTTGTGTCATCAGCGGAGAGAGACCAGACAAGGTAATGAAGTTGATCATCCATTTGATTCTGTCCGTGAAGTTATATCTGTGCACAGTCTATTGAGAGCTTTAGGATGGGAAGCCTGAGCCGTCTGGCTTTGTCTCTAAGGGAGGTGGAGGGCGCATTGTTCTCTACACTGTGGTCTAGAAGCAGAGGCTGAGTCTCCTGACCATCCATGGGCTGACCGCTCCCTAGCCTGGGCGTGAAGCATTCGATGCCAAGGCCTTGTTTTCCTTGCATTCTCATTCGAACCCTGTCTTTTTTTAAACTTGATTTATTTGTTTGGAGAAAGGGGGGGAGGGGCAGCGGAAGACACGGGAGAGAGAGAGACAATCCCAAGCAGGCTCTGCCCTGTCAGCACAGAGCCTGACGCGGGGCTTGAGCCCACGAACCTCGAGATCGTGACCTGAGCCAAAATCAAGGGTTGGAGGCTTAACCAACTGAGCCACTCAGGTGCCCCTCATTCGGAGCCTATCTTCGTGGCTGGTGTAACCCGACTCTGTGTGTGGCTGTGTCCTCACTTCAGAAAAACGGAAGGCCTGGTGTGCTGAGGGTTTGACTCAGGGTCGCTCGGCCTTTTCCCCAAACCCTCCAGTCAGGTGAACAGCCCACATTTCCAACTTTGCTCTGGTTTTCAGTTCCCTTGTCAGCTAGAAAAGATGTCACATTTCAGGTTTTCTCCATAGGTGGTGTCTAAAGCAAGATTTCCATTTTTGTGTTTTGTGTTCCACCCCCGTCTCCCCCCTCCCCCCCCCCCCCCCCCCCCCCCCCAGTCTCCGGAGGACCTGAAGAGGAGGGGTCGAGGCTGTCTGGCCTAGACCTGCGTTGACATCTGGCTCCAGCAGCCATGTCTGCGATGGCCTTGGGCAAAATATTTCTTCACCTGTAGGGTGGGTGTACAAGATCCCTTCTGCCGACACATTGTGCAGACGGGATATGCTGTACGTAAAGAATAAAAGTTCAGCATTAAAGTGACGCTGAATCAAACGTAGCTGATGAAAGTTGTCATTTATTCAGTGCTCACTACGTGCTAATGAACTCATTCGCTCCTCACAAGGACCTAGGTTCTGTTACAGTTGTCATTTTACAATGACACAGGTTCTGTTACAATTGTCATTTGACAGAAGGAGAAACTGAGACTCAGAGAGGACATGTGACCTCCGTGTAATTAGGCAGCTAATATAGGAAGACTGGTGTTCGAACTTGGGCAGTGTGACTTCAGAGTCCTTGGAAACTACCCACCCTGGCCGTGGCGGGCCCCCCCCCCCCCCCCCCCCCCCCCCCCGGCTTCCATCAACTATGCACATACCTGTCTTGGTTTCGGATTGTTGCAGTCTAAAAGTCAACAAGAAGATCGTGAGAGGAACTTACGTTTACCCTCAAGGGAAAAAAAATGACTTTCAAGAATGCCACTGCGTTTTGATAATGAGAAATTCAATGAGATGCAATGCACTCGTAGTTCGAAGACTGCAAGTTTTATTTTAAATTGTGAAACTGATATATTTTCGAATTTCCAACTCAGAAAACAAAGCCTTGGGACAGAAAAACTGTTCCTGTGTACAGACAGGAAAAGGAAGCAGGGTGCGTTCAGGAGAGCCAGGAAAAATCGAGAAATGGTTCGTAATGTTTATGAGAGGTAATCAATCCTTAGCCTGTATATTGTAAATTCATGCACAAAAAAGCATATCAGAATCACAGAAGCACAAAAGAAAGTGTAGTAACTTTAATAAAAAAAAAAAGATCAGGAACTATGTAAGCTTCATAGGCCAACATAGAATTTCCGGACAGTTCTTGAATTTTTAACGATGTTTACAAAGTGGAGCTAAGAGGTCTAAAACCTGTGTCCTCTTAATATTCCACTGAGGCTGTGGATGCATTAAATAATGAGTTAGAAGTTTGCAGGAACCACTTTGTGGCAATCGCAAAGCATAAAGCATATTTAATTAAATTAAGTAATCTCTATTTAGATGAAAATAAATCATTTTAGTGCTGACTATTTTTAATTACTCGGGCTGTCATTCAAAAAGAGGACAGGAAGCTGATAAAGTACTTAGAACTCCACTTATGGGGCTTTTATAGCAAAGCACTAATGGGATTTTCTTGCCAGGGAAATGCCACATTTTATTAATAAATGATTCTGAAATACTCACAATAATTAATAACACACCTCACAAAATGTGCCAAAAAATGGGGCAAGAATATTTTAAAGATGTAAGCATTTCTGAATGATTAAAAGTGTCTTTAGAATATTTTAAAAATTATGGTTACTTAATCCATCCGTAGGCAACTTTCTGTAAGAACGTTAATTAAAAAAAAAAAACAAAAACAGAAGAAATCTGTACTAATATCTCTTTTTTCATGATAAGATAGCTGGCCCTCTCTATTGGCTGTCAGTAGTACAAGGATACACGACTGAGGATTCTGGGAAGATGGTGGGCTAAGAAGCATCTGGAACTGGTCCCTCCACCTAGGCAACAATTGCACTAGCAGAAACTGACGTAACTATTTTGGAACTCTGGAATCTATTGAAGGCTTGCAACTTCTGGATGAAAGGCTTAGATGGTTAATTATGGTTAATTTTGCTCAATCTTAGCTCTTAACACAATAGCCGCTACCCCTGCCCCACCCTCAGCCCCACGGTCGACAGCCGTGTCCAAGTTCTCCGAGCAACCTGTGCACAGTTTGCAAGAGCCACGTAGGCAAAGAAGGGTCTGCCCTCCAGATACTGGGGATCTGTGCTCTGATCGCTGACTGCTGCCTCTGATCGCAGAGGCACAGAGGGTGGGCGGCCACTGTTGTTATACCTCCCCTCATCATTACATGGCCCTCTGTCCTCTCTGGCTGAAGGAACTTCCAGGGAATTTCAATTTCAAGGGCTCTTTTGTTTCCTTCCATCATTTTTTCTTTCTTTCTTTCTTTTTTTTCCATTTTCAGGAGTCAGACATTAAAGGCTAGGACCTTCAAAAGAAAGCACATTTTATAGGGAAAATTAGAAAGTGACCATGACTGCCCAGGAAAAGGCACAGGCTCAAAACCCCCTGAAAGATCTCAGGTTTACGTCTCAGGCTGATTCATGGCACATAGGCAGCCTTAACAAATTTTTTAAAAAAGAAGCAGAAGGAGAGAAAGAAAAAATAGCAAAATGCATCAAGCAGTGAAAAATGGAGGAGAATCTGACTTCCAAAGTTACCCCATTGTTAGATTCAAATATCTGGTTTTCAACAAAGAAAAATCCAAGGCATACAAGGCAAAAAAAAAAAAAAAAAAAAAAAAAAAAAAAAAAAAAAAAAAAAGTATGGCCTATCATAAGAAAAATAATCCACAGAAATTATCCCTGGAAAACACTTTGATGACCTATCTACCAAAGGATTTAAAACAACCAAGGCTCAGAGAACTAAAGAAAGGCAAGGAGAAAGTCAGGAAAAGGATGTGTGAACAAAATGAAATATCAGCAAAGAGACAAAACCTAAAAAGAAAGCAGAAAGAAATTATTCTGGACTTGAAAAGTACAATTAACTGCAATGAAAAATTCCTTCAACAGGACAATGGGAAACCTTGAGTCTGAGGAAGAGAAAGGAAAAAAGATGAAAGAAAAGTAGCCTGTGGCGAGGGGACCTGTGGAGCACCACATAGGTCAACTTACGTGGATGAGTCCCAGAGGAGAAGAGGGAGAAAAAAAGGCCGAGGGAATATTGGAAGTGGTGGCTTCAAACTTTCCAAGTTTGATAAAACATATGAACATAAACATCCAGGAGGCTCACCAAAATGCAAGTAAGGTGCATTCCCCTTTCATTAGTTGAGTGGTAGCCTTAAGAACCAGCAGCCCACCTTCGGAGTGAGAAGCAGTGGTCTAGCGGTCTCTGTAAGGGGCAGAAGGTGACTGGAGCTCCCGAAACACCCAATTCCTCTGTAACTCTTATCATTTGACCTGTCTGGCATTTCCTTGGAAAATTACACTCACAAGGCTTGTTTTCATGGGATGTGAGTTAGAGCTCACTCAGCGGGGATAGCATTTTCTCCGGAATCGTTTGTCGGAAAACATCTGCAGCAACTAATTGACATTGCGGCTGCCTGCGTGGGTGATGACAATTGGGGAAACACTGAGGTGAACAACAACCCTTAGAAGGAAATGGTGAAGAATGAGATGTCCACAGGGGGGCTTTGAAAAGCTCCAAGACGTCCCCGGGAATGCAGGAGGCCCACACTCACTTGTTGGGCTGTGCACCTGAGCAGGGCGGTGCACATCTTGAGGAAAAGCCAGAGCTTCTCCCCTCCGGCTGACCTTGAGGCCCTGTGCAAGGAAGAAGTGAATGCTGAGGAAGAAATGTAAACTACGCGCCTGAAAATGGAAAATGAACTCCAACATGTACACAGAGCCCCTCAACAAAAGCTGATTCCAGGCATAGAAGGAAACCTCTGTCCAATCTGCCGACCACTAAGTCGAGTGAACACTCCAGCGACAAACAATTCATATTCCAGAATCAGTTTTAAAATATAACAGTAAGACAAAATACAAACATCAACAAAAACAAACCCTGGGGGGTGGGTAAGAATGTGATTCCTAGAGTTGCCACAGGACGTCAAAAGTCCAGCTTTTGAAAAAGGGTATAAAATATGCAAAGAAACAAGGAAGTAGGGTCCATACACAAAGAAAAAAAATCAGTGGAAAGCGTCCCTGAAGAAGACCAAGCACAGGATTTATTATACGCAATTTTTAAATCATGTATTTTAAATATTTTCAAAACAATTATTTTGTAAAGAGGTAAAGAGAAGTATAACCGTGATACCACAGTAAATAGAGAAAAGAGGTCGAAATTGTAAAAAAAAATCAAGTAGTAATTCTGTAGTTGAAGCAATACAATAACTGAAATCAAAAACACATTTAAGAGGGGCACCTGGGTGGCTCAGTCGGTTAAGCTCCAGACTTTGGCTCAGGTCATGATCTCATGGTTTGTGGGTTCGAGACCTGCATCAGGCTCTGTGCTGACAGCTCAGAGCACAGAGCCAGCTTCAGTTTCTGTGTCTCCCTCTTTCTCTGCCCCTCCCCTGCTCACTCTCTGTCTCTCTCTCGCACCCCCCCAAAAAAAATAAACATTAAAAAAATACATATAAGAATACAAGAGTAGTTTTGAGCTGGCAAAACAAACAAACAAACAACATGTTGTTTAAAATTTTTTTTAATATTTATTTATTTTTGACAAAGAGAGAGAGAGAGAGCCAGAGTGTGAGTGCAGAGGGGCAGAGAGGGGCAGGGACAAAGAATCTGAAGCAAGGTCCAGGCCCTGAGCTGTCAGCACAGAGCCCAACACAGGGCTTGAACTCACAGCCATGAGATCGTGACCCGGGCCTAAGTGGGACACTTAACCAAGCGAGCCACCCAGGTGCCCCCAAAATATGTTGTTTTAAATTAAGATAGTATTTATAATCTGCAGGACAACATTAGAAAATCCTCAAAAATGTAGTAAAAGAATTGATAAGGAGTAAAAATAATGCAACAGAAAATATCTTTCTTACACTGAAGAAAGAAGGAAGAAGAAAGGAAAAAACAGACATAAAGAAAACAAATAGCATAATAGAATTCATAAAGCCAGTATTATTGGTAAGTCTGGTGTATGTAAATGGATTAAACACTCAATCAGTAGGCAAAGGTTGTCAGAATGGATTTGAAAGAAAATATTTCAGGATGTGCTATCTGCAAGAGACACAGTCTAAATTCAATGACACACACACATGTATATCACACAAAATAGACTTTAAGAAAAAAAATATTGTTAGAAACAAAGAATATTTTGCAAACATAAAAAGGGTCAAGCCATCCATGATGTAACATTTAAAAACATGCATGTACCTAACAACAGAGACCCAAAATGCAGGGAAAAAGTCCTGACAGAATTGAAGAGAGAATCAACTCATCAACAGTAACTGTTAGAGACGTCAATTTTTTCCTTTTAGTAACGGATAGAAAGACCAACACAGAAATAGATGACATGAACAATGCTGTAAACCATTAGACTATAGAATATTTGGGGCACCTGGGTGGCTCAGTCAGTTAAGCGTCTGACTTCAGCTCAGGTCATGATCTCCCAGTCCATGAGTTCGAGCCCCACCTTGGGCGCTGTGCTGACAGCTCAGCGCCTGGAGCCTGCTTCGGATTCTGTGTCCCCCTCTCCCTCTGCCCCTCTGCCACTCATGCTCTGTCTCTCTCTCTCTCTCAAAAATAAATAAACATCACATTTTTAAGAACTAGAGAATATTCAATCCCCAAATAAAAGATTACACCTTCTTTTCAAGTGCACAGTGAACATTTTCCAGGATAAATCATATATTAATGCAAAAAAACAAAACCAATTTAAAAGGGTTATACATACAAAGGATGTTCTCTGGCCACTATGGAAGGAAATTAGGTATCAAAAACAGAAGGAAATTTTGGAAATTCGCAACATGTAGACCCCAAAGGATCCATTCCTAAATAGTAAGTTGATCAAGGACAAAAATCACAAGGGAAATCAGAAAATATCTTTATGTGAATAAAGATGAAAACACAAAATTCCAAAACTTACAGGGTTCAGCAAAAGTAGGGTTTATGTGGCCACAAATATCTCCGTTGAAAAATAAGAAAAATCTTAAATCAATAACCTAACTTTGTATCTGAAGAAATAAGAAAGTTAATCCCCCAATAAAAACAGAAGGAAGGAAATAATAACAGTGGAAATACATGCAATTGGACATAGAAAACAGTAAAGAAAACCAATGAACCCAAGAGTTGGTTCTTTGAAAAGACCTGTAAAATTGATAAACATTTGCATCTCGAAGGAGAAAAGCTCAAATCACTAAAATCAAGGAAGAAACGTGGTAAATACCATCAATCTTAGAAATAAAAAGATCTATAAGGTAATATTATGAATAATAATATTATAGGGTAATATCTATAAGATGTTAAGAATTTATCTTTTACTTGTTCACCAAAAAATTAGATAACCTCACAGAAATGGACATATTTCTAGAAAGAAACAAACAACTGAGAAGGACTCAAAAAGAAGTAGAAAATTTTGGGGGTGCCCGAGTGGCTCAGTCAGTTAGACATATGACTCTGGATTTTTGTTCAGGTCATGATCTCATGGTTCATAGGATTGAACCCTGCATCATATTCTATACTGATGGCACAGAGCCTGCTTGGGACTCTCTCTCCCTCTCCCTCTGCCCCTTTACTGCTCATGTGTTCTCTGTCTCTCTCAAAATAAATAAATAAACTTAATAAAAGAAGTAAAAATTTTCAATAGGCTTTTAAAAAGAAGAGAAACTGATTAATAATGAAAATCTTCTCTCTCTCCCTCCCTCCCCCCCCACCCTCTCTCTCTCTCTCTCTCTCTCTCTCTCACACACACACACACACACACACTTTTGAAGTCCAGATCTAGCTGGCTTCACTGGTGAATTCTACTAAGTTATTGAAAAAAAATTAGCATTAATCTTTTAAAAACATTTCCAGAAACTATAAGGAAGGAATCCAATTTATTTATGAGGTCAGTATTACTGTCATATCAAAACCAGACATCATGAGAAATTACAGACATACCTTAGGAATCACAAAAATCTTCAACATACTGCCACTGCACTGAATCCAGCAACATATAAAAAGGATTCTACACCATGACTCCAAGAATGCAAGGTAGATAGAACATGTGAAAATCAGTAGATGTAATTCTATCTCTTAACAAAGAACAAAAATAATGCAATTGTATCAATAGATGTAAGAAACAAACAAATGAAAAGATTTCCTACTATTATGTTGAACAGAGAGGTATTAGATAAATTTAAGAATAAGAAAAATGAAATATTTTGTTTTACCTTTTAACACTTATTCTCCGATGCTCTTTCTTTCCTTATGTAGATCTGATTTTTCTGATTTATATTCTACTCCTTCTGTCTGAAAAACTTTTTAAACATTTCTAACAAGGCAGGTGTATTAATAACAAATACCCTCATTTTTGTTTTTCTGAGAGAGATTTTATTTCTCCTTCACTTTTGAGGAATGATATCACCAGACACATAATTCTAGATTGGTGATTCTATCTTTCAACCCTAAATATTTTATTTCACTCTCTTTTTGCTTGCCTGAAGTCTGAAGAGATATCTGATATAATTTGTATAATTGATATTTTATATAGAAGGTGTTTGTTCCTCTGGATTCTTTCAATACTTTTTTTTCCTGCAGTTTATATATGATATACCTAGGAGTACATTTTGATTTATTTATCTATTATTTTTTACTGTTTATTTATTTTTCAGAGAGAGAGAGAGAGAAAAGAGGGGAGGGTCAGAGAAGGATGGGGACAGAAAATCTAAAGCAGGCTCTACGCTGACAGCAGAGAGCCCCATGCAGGTCTCGAACTCACGAACAGTGAGATCATGACCCTAGCTGAAGTCAGACTCTTAACCAACAGCCACCCAGGCGCCCTGACCTAGGTGTACATTTTTAAATGTATGCATTCTAATTGGCATTCTCTGAGTTTTCTGGATGTGTCCTTTGGTGTCTGTCACTAATTTTGAATAATTCTTAATCATGAATAGTTCAAGTATTTCTTCTGTTCCTTTATTTTTATGGTATTCACATTCCGCATATGTTGTACTTTTATAATTGTCTCACAGTTCTTAGATATTCTGCTCCATCTTTTAAGTTATTTTCTACTTACGTTTTAATTTTGGAAGTTTCTCTCTTGACCTGTCTTCGAGCTCACCAGTTCTTTCCTAGGCTGTGTCCAGTCTATTAGTGAATCTCTCAAAGGCATTCTTCATGGTCTGTCACAACACATCTTAACTCTTTTTGATTCTTTCCTATAATTCCTGTCTTTCTGCTTACACCCTCCCCCCTCTTTTTACATGTTGTTCATTTTTCCTTTAGAGCCCTTAGCGTATCAATCATAATCGTTTTAAATTTCTGGTCTGATGATTCCAAAATCTCTGCCATATCTGATTCTGCTTGTGAGGCGTCCTCAGCGTCTTCAAGTCATTTGAAGATTTGTCTTTCAATATGCCTTGGTGTGTTTTGTTGAAAGCCAGACATGATGGTGGGATGGAAGGAACTAGTAGGTCTTTGGGGTGAGGTTTTGTGTTTATCTGGCTGTTCCTTAGATTGTGTTCACTGTTCACTCTAGTGTTTTAGGCTAAAATTCCCTTGTTTTTGCCTCCTGTGTTATCTTCGGGTTTCCCTGGAGACTTCTTAAGTAAGGCCTGAGCCATGCATCCTGTTTCACTGTATTCCCCAGGTTCTGGCCCCAGTGCACTTCCTGCCTCTGGGCTTCTGCTTCTGTAACCTGTGATTCGCTGTCTGTCTGCCTCTCCACCTTGGGAGGAAGCAGTTTTTCCAGTGACCTCAGTTCTCTGATGGATAGATCTAAGAAGGGTTGTTGATTTTTAGTTACAGCTTTTTCATTGTGAGTATGGAAATGATAATTTCCAAGCTTCGTAGAGGCTGAATCAGAACATAAATGCTTTTGAACACTCTCCAGCAAAGAGTTAAATTTACCTTCCTAGGGCTAAACCAATCTTTCTAAGTAGTGATTAGAGCACATTTTCTGTTAATGTACCATTTAGTTATTTAAAGAGAGGGGTAATGTGATAATTTAATCATTTTTATTATACTTCAACTTCACCATGCATTCAAATCAGCTTTTCGTATTTTTTAATAACATACTTATGTATTCTTTTTCCATATTATCTTTACTGTAAAATCAGACCTTTAATAAATTTGGGAAATCAGGAGATGGGGATACGATTCGAGTTAACGATTTCATGGCGAGCCCCATTTATTGAGCGATGATTTTATAATTTTTACATACTTTGAAATCCTTATCTGAGTTACATTACTAAGTAAAATATTCCATTAACAAATGAACAATAATGTGCATTTCTATGACAAAAGTAATAAACACTGGAAGATAAAGCTGCCTTCGAGTTTAGAAGGAAATAAGCATCTATATCATGTGACACAGTTCAGGTGTTCATTAATGGGTACCTTGATGAAACTTACAAACTCATCCAAAAAGTGGGTCAAAAAAATGATAGTTGTTTTAATATATAATTCTAGATTCTGGCAGTTACAAGTGAATGAGAATCTAAATCCCCTCTCTTACAACCTCATGTTTAGATGTTACTTATAATGAAAGCAAGTTTTAGACCAAACTCTGCCAAACAACAAAAATGCACAACATCAAGCAAATTAAAAAGAGTCACAGAGCATTTAAAGTCTCACTCTCTCACCTAGCTTTCTCCAACTATTACTATGCATGAAACAATAGCTTGGAAGCCCACAATGACTTTCTGGCTTCTCTGTCAGAGTACGGCGACCTCTGCGAAGGAAGAAATGTAAGAAGAGGGCTCTGGGCTGTGAGCTTTGTGTGATAACTTTTTGATTGCTTTGCTGGAGACTTAAACCCCAATCACGTATTGGATCTGTAAAGTATTCATCGATTCTTGCCCACTTTTACTATCTTTAACGTTTTCATTCTTCCAATATCATTTATTTCAGATACCACTCACAGCAATTCTGACCTTGCCCAATGGGCTGTAAATACTAAATACCATTCTGATACAGGTGATTTCTGATTAGAGCCTTTCAAAACCCCAATCGGTGGCCCTTTAGAGGAGATTAAATTTGAACACACGCACCACTATTTATAACGAGACATTTGGTAACTAGGTACTTCATAGATGATATAAAGACAGGGGAATTTGAAATAAGTATCCATGATAGATAAGCAGAAGGGAGAAGCCACCAAAGACAAACGAAATGGCATTGCCTAGGGCAGCCCCGAAGTGATGGAATGACATTTCTTACTGTCTTTGCTGGCGGTTATTCAATATGGTCATCAGTCCTGCCGGCATAATGTCCCAGGCTGGCCCTAGGAATCTTGTTGTCATTCAGTAAGGTGTCATCACTGAGCAAGGACATGTTCTCAGCAGTCACATGGATCCTCTGGCTGTCCCCAGTGTCCATAAAAATTGTCTGACTTTGTTTATTCGCCTGTCCAGGCAGACCAGTGACAGAAAGGGCAATGCCAGTAGTGGTTCTCATGGTAGGATGCTGGATCTTCCTCGGGAAAAGGAAACATCAAGATTTGGGAGTAGGGGAAATAAAGAGTATTTGGGTAGAGTCTTTCTTTTCTTCCCCAAATGGTACTTTCAGATAAGTAAAGTGGAATTCAAACATTGGCTTTTTTAGTACTTAGCAAAGGGTAAATGGAAGACGGCATTTCAAAATAAAGTTTTCAAAATAAAGCAACTCGGTATTTAAAAGGCTTATCTCTTTGGGTCCCCTCATGTGTTATTCAATTGTAAGCTTCTGTTCTCCCACTCAAACTGTGGGACACAATGAATCACAATTTTCAAAAAAGCTTCATTGCACAAACAGTTCATTTTTTCATATTGCTCTGAAGAAAAAAAATTATGAAAGTAATTTTTTTTTGGAAATTAGTGAAATTTTTCAGAAAATTGCTTACCTTGAGTTTCAAAAAGTCAGATGATGCAGGCAATGACTTTAAAACAGCCAATGTAAATTCGTTAGAATAAAGAGATGCGTATAGAAAATAGATCAAAAATAGAATTTAACAAGGAGTTGGAATTTATAAAAAAAGGGTCAAAAAACACTGCAGAACTAAATAATAAAATGTATAAGTTGGGAACTCATCAGATGATCTTGACAGTAGCCTGGACTTAATTTTAAACAAAATTAGTAAACCAAAAGACAGACCCATAGGAAATTTACAAATTACATATTCGTGTTTAACGATGCAAGTTAAAGAAAACATAAAGCAAAAATGAGAATAGTAGAAAGCGTAAGAACTGCATGTGACCTGGTTAAACGGTTTCATATACATGCAACAAGAGGCTGCAAACTAGAATAAAAGAAAACCAGACACAGAGTATCTAATAACTGGGATTTTCCGATGGTGACGAAATGCATCTAAAGCCACACAGAATAAAGAGGAGCAAAGCCACATGGAGGTATATCGTAGTAAAATTGCTGAGCATCATATATACAATTCAGGAAGAAATGAACCCTGGGAAAAGGCAACTTGTGGGTGAATATTACAGACTGTTAACCATCTAAACAGAAAAAAATAACCATGTCTAAATGGAAACATTTATAACATCTGTAGAATAAAACACAAGGCAACATCAACCCAAAGATCCAAAGAGAGCGCAACTGTTTAAATTGTTGTGAGACATTTGTGGGCTTTCCAGAATTTAGGAAATAATCGGATAAGTTAAAGTATCGATTTTAATATACACATTTTAAATTAGAAAATACTACCAAAATGTTATGAAAGCTCACTCTTTGTGAACTTGGCGGGGGTGGGGAGGTGGGATGTACGAGTGGATTGGAGTAAAACGGGAGGTGAGGACATGAAAACCAAGTGCCCGGGTGGTAATTTTTAGAAGTCTGGCTGGGCAGGGATAAAAGGAGGTGATATAGTACTAAAAGGTCAGGAGATGCCAAGGAAGAATTCTATATTTTTTCATGAGAGAGAATAGAGCTTGTGTTTTTACGTGATTTTTATTGAAGCGTAATGTACATACAGAAAAATGCACCAATGATACTCGCACTGGTAGATAATCTCTAACAGAGCCAAAACATTTCTGCCACCGGCTCTCCATAGGTGTGAAAACCCAGAAACATCTCTTCGGTTTCTTCCTAGTCACCACCCCTTATGAAGGAAAGCTAATTTCCAGATTTTTACCGCCGTCACTTAGTTTTGCAAAGTATCGACCTTTCTATAAATGCAATCATGCCGTATGGGGTTATTTCTGCCTGGCTTCTGTCACTCCTTCTTACATTTGTGAAACTTTTGCAGATCATCCGATATAATACTTGATTCGCTTTCCTTGCTATATAGTATTACATTTCTTTCAATGTATTATCTCTTATTTGTGCCTTCCACTTTGACATGCGCTAGGTTATTCCTGGGTTTGTTCAGTGATGGGTAAGATGCTTTAATATTCTGTAACAGCTTTTTTTTTTTTTTTTGTGGAACACTGTTTTCCTTTCTCTTGATTAGACATCAAGGTGTGGGAGAGTCAAAAGTTTGCACGTCCTGCTTTAATGGCCCAATTTTATTTCCCAGGTAGTTGTACCTCTTTGCATTTCTATTCACAGGGTATGAGGATTTCAACCGATTTGCATTGTTGCTAACCCTTGTCAATATCTGTCCTTTTTTCCATGTCCGTGATTCTAATAGATATATAGGGCTTTCTTGTAGGGGTTTTAAATCGTATTTCCTGATGAGTTGTGAAGTTGAGTACTCTTACATTTGCAAAGGGCCTTCTCAAATCTTGCTCAGTAAGCTGGTCTTTCTACCTGCTCTCTGGTCTCTATCATTACAAGCCAGAAGGTCACATTAAGTGTGTGACTGTGTCTTAACTTCCTCCGTCTGTCTCTTGCATTCATCCATACATGTGTTTCTCTCTTAATGACTTGTGTTGTGTCAGTCTTCACTTCTGTAGTGAAAGACCTCTAATTTTACTCTTCTTATCTTGGACATTGGCCTTCCCATAAAAAAAAAAATATTAGAATCTGCCTGTCAATTTCCACATTTGCCCCACTCCCCCCGCCCCCCGCCCCGCCAGAATCACCTGGAATTTTATTTAGTGTTGCTTTGTAACTATAGGTCAATTGGGGAGCAATGACTTCTTTAGAACATTGAATCTTCTGTGCATAAAAATGCTACCTCGCTTCATATATTTAAGACTTCACTTATTCTCAGTAACGTTTCATAAATTTCAGAGTAAAGTTATGTACATCAATTGTAGATTTATTGTGCTTTGCGGATTCTTGTGAAGCTACTGATGGTATGAATTTTTTCAATCAGTTTCACTTACATTTACTTATTTAAATTTGTGTCTTTTGTTAGTTTGAAATTGATTGGCTTGCTGCCATTTTATGGTTGAGTTCGACCTTATACTTGTGTCCGGCGACCTTGTTAAATCCACATACAAATGACCATCTGCAGACTATTCATTTCTGTGCCCACAAATGTTTCATACGGGAATAGTGAGCTTTCTTTTCCCGTCTTCCTGTATCTTGGCGTATTGTTATTTTCCCTTATATTGGATTCAATTTTCCTTCAGCTAGGAGAAATTGAGACATTTGGAGTCTGACTTTCAGACTTTGTGAACACGGGCCTATCTTCAGTTGGTCATTGCTCCCAAGGAAAAGCTAGTTAGAGGTCTCAACAAAAAGCTGATGGTGCTGACAAAGCCCCTCCCCCTTTCAATGGCTCTGAATTACAGCTTCTGCCTCTCTAGTTCTATGCGGCCCCCAAAAGCTTTCAACCTGTTACCAACAGCTTCCTCTTTGGTTTCTCAACCCCCAACTCTTAACTCTCTTAGGATTTGGCCATGGCGTCAAGGGAAAAGCCTTAAGCCTTGGGGAACACAAGTCGTGTGTGAGTCAGGGGCCGGGGGAGTCCTTCTCCACTGCGGTCAAAAAAATAAATAAATAAATAAAAAGCACTCCACAGGAAGAAACAGGAGAAGGTGCTTGTGCCAGTGAGCGTGTTTGCGAGTCAGTGAAAAGCGGGGTAATTCTACTAAGTACTATATTCTCAATAAAGGAAGGGGTGTCATCAGCCACGAGCGGGAGCCCCAAGTGGATAGCAGATACGGTGTGGGTCCAAGACAGCTCGCACAGAAAGAAAAGTTCAGAACCGTGATCTTTAAAACTGGGAAAATGCGCTTAATAGAAAACGCTGGTGAATTGCCAAGCAAATTACGTAATTTTTCCGTAAGGCAATTTTCTCACCTGCTGTATTTATCTAGACCATCTTGCAGGGTTGATCCAGGCTCTTAAGGGATAATGGCTACAAAATGTCTTTAAAAGCCACAAAATGCTATAAAAATACTAAGGCACACAGGAACGGAAGGATTAGTGAGGGAGGAGGTGGGGCTTGGGGAAAGTCAAGGGAAGTTGAGGAGGGATTAATGACCAAATCTTGCAACTGGCTTTGGGAGAAGTAGGAAGACCTGGTTCAGACACCTGTATCTTGGAAGCCTGTCTTTAGAGGAAATAAAGGATGACGGGAACCCTAGCTGAGGCAGGCAAATCGGAGAGTCCTGCTAACGAACCGGGAAAGTTTCTGAACCCTAAAACAGGTGCAATTTTCGAAGGTTGTCTGTCATCGTTTATTTATCGGGGCATCTGAGCGTTCTGCATCTCTGAAGCAAAGACAAGAAAGAAAAACAAGAGTTAAGACTCATTATTGTTATTATTGTTATTGTAGGTTTTAATAAATGCAGACTCTCAACCCACTGTCCCCAAAGGGGCTCTGCAATCACTAGGCATTCAGCCAAACCGTCATGTATTATTCATAAGGCTGCTTTGTTTACTTTAAAAGATATTTAAGAGCTATTCCAATTGCATACTGCACCCGGTCTCTATAGCATCTGTGAGCATTCAACTCTACTCGGTAACTCTTTCCCTCTTGAAAGCCTAAGACATATGGTTTTTACCCTCGCTCGGCTTCTTTGACTCTTGTGCCTCATCGTTGCGCACCCTCTCTGTGATGTGTCACCATCCAGAAGGTTAACAACCAGTAGAGTCAGGTTGACTGTTGAATACCAACCTTGCACGGAGCTCCTTGTCCAGAGCTCTGCTATTGCATAAAATCGCCTTAGACCCGGTGCTCCGGGTAGTTGCTGTGGTTCTTGAGGATGGAATCCATGACTGGAGCCACAGAAGGATTCAGAATTTTCAGGAAGGTACTAGTATATCCCAGGTATCGAGGCAATAGATTTAGTTAGTGCTTTAAACCGTTTGAGGAAGATGTGGATAACACGTGAACTAGCATTTTGTTTAAGCAGTATGATTAAGCACCTACAACCTGCAGTGTGTTGTGTGACTATTAAACTTCTTTGAAGTCGATGGAGTATAAAGTATGGTTCTTCCCCATCAGTAACTTTTAATTTGTAGAAGAGACAAACCACATACACAGTTTCAATGGCAAAAACTCACACTGTGGTAGCATTTAATAGTTACAAAGCACTTCAGCCACATAGAAGTCTCATAAACTTCTAAGAGGAGGTTAAAACCGCTTTTATAATCTTGACTTTAAGGGCACTGAGAAACTGAGTTCCAGAGATGCACGTAGGATAATCGGCAGGGTGACAGTTTGAGTTTCACGTGAATGACCCCTCCCCCCACCCCGGATCTGTGCAGGGGGGAGGCCCAGTCAGTGCACGTCGCAAATAGCACACGCAGACCTGGTTGTGTGATTGAACACGGGGTCACTAAGGAGCTAGAATTCAATGTGCCTGGGAGCAATGGAACCTTGTAAAATGAGTTTAGACCTGAAATCAGAAAGGGGGTGCGGCTGCAGGAGGAACAGAGATGGGGGAGAGGACATTCTAACCCAGAACCATGTGAGCCTGACCGTTGGCTCAAGACAAGCGCGACATATTCCACGGACAGCCCACGGTCCCACCCAGCTGGCGCAGAGGTCTGGGGTGTGGGCCTAGCAGAGACAAACTTGTTGGAGAATAGGGGGTGAGTGGAGACGAACACCACGGAGCCCTTGCTGGATTCAAGTGGGGAACTGACATTGCGGGAAGCATTTTAGTTCCGCTCACTTGCAAGGCTCCTTTCATTTAAGACTTGGGTGAAAGGTGGTTGCGTTTCTGGTGTTTCACACCACTCGTGATATATTATTTTTATAAAGTTAAAAAAAATCTCTTTAATTGTCACCTTCTTAGAGCTGTAATTTTACTCAAAGCTAAGAAAACTGAACCCTTAACTCTCCATATATTTAGATTAAAAAGATGCAGCTGGGCTTTAAAATTGGCCCCATGCATTTTCCCTTCCATAATTTGGCAAAACGGTAGCGACCTACTCCCAAACATTGGCCTCTTTCCTCGTTTCAACACAATGGAAGCGTTCACATTTCTTCCAAAGGGCTTATTCACGATTATGCAGCCCTGGACGGAAGCTTCCTGCAGAAAGTCACGGGGAGTGATGCAGGCACCCCTGTTTGTCTGGGTTCCTGCCGAGAGGCAGCGATTTAATGAAAACGAGGAAACCAGACCACATCGTGAGTAAGATTCTAATGTGTGAGCCGGCATACTAAAATGTTAACAACCCCGCTCGTATCATTCACATTAATGAAAACGCAGTTAGTCTGACACACCAAATGCGCTTGATTTTGAAAGCACTTCTCGTTCACATACCGACCAGATCATCTGCTATTTTTTAAATCTTTTTTCTTTTTCTCGAACCTAAGAGGATGGGTCTGAGAAAAATATGCTCCCTGTCTTTACACTGAAAAAGGGGAGAGTTTTGGCAAGTAGCGACGAAATATCGTATTTCCCCTCTGAGATTTAACAGTATTCAGAGGAACGTATTTAAATGAGACCAGCAATGAAGCATGAAATATTTCGTTTCCTGATACAGCAGGACTCACTCTCTTTTACTGTTTTGGTAGCATCCAATGAGAAGTTGCATTCAGATGATGAGTTCATCCCCTTTAGATTTGCTGGCTGCTTACTTTAATATATTGTAATAATTATGTAATTAGCTCATCATCTCTCCCACATTCAGTTTATTTCCCTCCTAGCTACTTTCTGTGTTTACTTGAGGGACTTTTTGAAAGCTCTGTGCACAGAATTAGCAAGTGGCATAATTTATCTCTTCACTGTTCACAAAAAGTCTTTCAGACCTGGGTTGCCTTTATCCGCTATAAACCCTGGGGCACTTGGACCATGATGCGGTCCTCAGTAGTTACTGATTCCAGGATTCGATTTAAAATACAGCTCAGTCTTTATTCTGTTCCATTTTGATTTCTCGGCCCACAGATTTTTGTATTTGAAGGCATTTCTAAAGAAACTTCCGGTCAAGAGTGTTAAATTACTAATCAAAATGCCATGATATATAAGGCAGGGAACAGGGTAGATTGGGGAGAGAAAACACGAGGGAGGTACTGACAGTTTTCGTGATGGAGTAATGATAAATGCAAAGTAAAGAGTTCCAACATTTTCCATGAACACGGATGGCGATCCCCCCGTCCCCCCTTCCCCATCTCTTTTGTCAGTGGGTAGGGGTTGAGAAGCTCAGGGAAGAATGGCTATCTGCAGAAAGATGCCAGAAGCATGCTAGTGAATGAGTGTCTTACGCCGACTCAAAAGAAGGGTGAAGGGATAGGTACTCCTTTGAATGAGGAACTCAACAGAAGAAATAGTTTCCTAGTCCTGACAGAGCAGGAGGCCCTAAGCGAATGTGGCCAGCATTGAGACTGGAAGCAGGAAGCTAAGATTCAGAGGGAATTACAAAACCTGCAGAGAAATTAGTGGTAAGAACGCACGTAGCCGGACTAGGATTTTCCCCCAATCCGGGAAGTCAAACTAAGGAAGCACCAAGTGGTAGAAATGAAATCGAAATAGGTTTCAGGTTAATTAAAAGAACTTTGAAACAATCAAAACTGTTCTGGAAAGCTAATAGACTGCCTCAGCCAGCAACACGCTTCTCATGAATTGAAATGTTCAAACGCAATTTATCATCATTTGCTGGATTCGTTTCAGGACAGACTCAGGCATTAGCTCTATGATTACACAAAATTCCCTGAAAGTGCCATTTAATACTTAATCCATGGTCCTAAGACTCTCTATTTTTAAATTTATTTATTAGCTGTTAAGACAGATACAAGGTGCCCACAATCAAGACAGAACAGAGACAGAAATAAGAAATACACCAGGCGATTAAATGAAAAATATGCATAAAAACCCGGGGCAATGACTACATCTCATTATTATTTTTACATTAAATTAAGTAGGACCTCCCACCGACAAGCCTAAACTTCCTAATGGAAACAAAGAGGAAAAATACAAATTCACAGGCTTTCGCATTTTCATTCCTGTTCAGTTTTATATATTGTTGTGTTTTCTTTCAGGCTTTCTTTTTGACCGATGGCCTATCTTAAAATGTATGTTTAATTTCCAAGTCTTTGGGGGGTTTTCAAGTTGTCTTTCTATTATCGATTTCCGGTTTCATTCCCTTACGGTCAGGGAACATACTCTGTGACTTAATAGGAATTAAAAGAATTTAAATCTGTTGAGATTTGTTTAATAAACCAGAATATGATCAATCTTGGTGAATGTTCCACACATGCTTGTAAAGAATATGTTATCTGCTGTCGATGGGTGGAATATTCAATAGATGTCAATTAGATCCTGTTGATTGATGGTTACGTACAGACTATTGAGACGTTCCTCTTCAGAATGCTTGCCATACCTCGTATCTTAAGAAAACATGAAAGATGATAACCATTATTTAAATGTTGCTTAAAAATGCGAGGTACTGTTGCTTTCTATATATAAATCTGATATAGTCTTAATTATAGTGTAGATTCCCAAAACATTGTTTCAAAGGGTTTTAATAACTGCTTAAAGAATCCCAGTGCTGTGAACCAAATGGTAAAATAAATGTAGAATTGGGCAACGCTAGCACATTTCTTTACTACAGTAACTTTTCAGAACTGTTAAACAGAGTAACGTTAACGTTAATACGAAGAGGTCCGCCAATGGCTGTGTGTCTTCTTGTGTGGCGGGCATCGCTCCTTGATCAGGGCTTGGTGTGAGAGAATTTTATGGTTACTGCTTCCTGCTGGATCACCTGTAGGAGCAGTGTGGCAACCCAGGTTCTGTGAGGAATGTCTCGCTTCCATCAGCCTAGTTTCTGCATGGCTTTCTCCACTCTTGCCATCCAGAGGGCGTTCCTTCCTTTGCCAATTTGCAGTAGGTCGTGAGCCAACCGGTAAGTCATATGCTCCTCTCCCCTCCCGACTCCCTTCCCTTTTTTTGGCTTCAGGTCTGAGAAGTGGGAGGTGAAGAAAGGAATACAGACATTCCTGAGGTCAAGGAGAGTGGCTGTTGCTTCCCACAGACCTAGACCGGGGAAAGGTTTCTGCAGCGTGGACACCTCTGTTGCATTTCATGGTGTAGTAGCCAGAGACTGCTACACAAGCATCTCTCGACGAAGTGTCTCCAGGCTCGGCGGCAGATAAATGGCCGCCCTTCTCCTGTGCCTGACTATGCAGATAGGTGTCATTTGGCTGATGGAAGAAGTGCGTGGCTGGCTAGTCCGAGCTCAGGTCGCTGGTTTCCCACACTTGGTTCCAGCTATACCTGGATCAGGTGTTCTCTCCACGAGCTGTTCCTGGGTCTGAGCCAGAGGTGCTTCAGCTCCCCGGAGTGGGTCTTCCCCATTTTAAATCACGGTAGCCCAAGAGCAAAGCCATGCTGCACAGCATCTTAGGGCCTCAGCTCACATCACATTTACTAACATTCCATCGGGCCAAAAAAAGGTGACGTGGCCCAACACCACATCACGTGATTTGGAAGCGTCCTCTGCTCTCGCTGACAGGTGCAGGGAGAAGGCGCTGCCGAACGATGTTGCCAGCTATTGCATAAATCCAGAACTTCCTGCTTTCTTTTTTTAAGTTTACTTACTTATGTATGTGTGTGTGTGTGTATGTATGGATAGAACACAAGCAGGGAAGGGGAAGAGAGAGGGACAGGGAGAGCAAGAATTCCAAGCAGGCTCCTCGCTATCAGCGCAGAGCCTGATGCAAGGCTCAAACCCACAAGCTGTGAGATCATGACCTGAGTCGAGATCAAGAGTTGGACGCTTCCCTGACTGAGCTGCCCAGGCGCCCCCCGAGCCTCCCTCTCTTTTCGATGCGCTTCTAGTCTAGCTTTTTTATCAGATCAAACTGTTTAAGGGGGAGCCGGAGGAAGAAAGTATGATAATTAGGAGGAAGAGACAGAGAACCACGTAAAGCATCGTTAGGATGAATATTGACTGAAAGCAGAGACGACAAATTCACGATAAACGATAGATGAAATCAGAACACGCTTGAGTGGAGATCGAGAGCAAGGGCAGTGGTCCTTTGAGGTAAGAAAGCAGGAGAGTGGCTGATGTGTTTCTCCTGTGGTTTCCTTTGGCTTTTATTCAGTTGACTAGATTTCATTAGTTGATAGGAAAGCACAATGATACAGCGGTAAAAATCCTGTGTGTAACACTCACGTGTACCCACCTGTTCTTCTCTGGTGTGCAGTTCGACTTAGTTATTTTCTCTTTCTTTTCTTTTCTTTCTCTCTCTCTTTCTTTCTTTTTTTTCTTTCTTTCTTTCTTTCTTTCTTTCTTTCTTTCTTTCTTTTCTTTTTCTTTCTTTCTTTTCTTTTTCTTTCTTTCTTTTCTTTCCTTCTTTCTTTTCTTTTTCTTTCTTTTCTTTCTTTCCTTTTCTTTTCTTTCTTTCTTTCCTTCTTTTCTCTTTCTTTCTTTCTTTCTTTCTTTCTTTCTTTCTCTTTCTAAAGCACTTTTAGTTTATTTCCTAAGCTGAAATTTGTTCCTTGTGTGTTCAGTATTTGATTGGATTTACTGCCCCAGGAAAAATAGATTATAAACGTAACACCTAGATTGTAACATTTTGAAATTGCGGAAAGGGGTTAATTTTTCCCCTAAAAACTCATATGTGGATTAACCCGCACGGATGACTGAGCCCATGAATCTGTAAGTCTCCCCTATACATAATATCTAGAGATGGGCGGAGGGGCCTTTTTACAAAGATAAATCCAAAGTAACACGGAAAAATACAGTGCATTCGTGCACACAAAATTGTAATTTCTGAAAGGTAAAATCTGCCAGAAAGCACGGCAGCAGGGGCCTGCCACAGAGCAGGAGATACTGAAATAATTGTGTGTGTGTTTCTGTGTGTGTGTGTGTGTGTGTGTGTGTGTGTTCCCTTCAAATAGAAAACTTTGTGAAGGCAGGTATTCTTTATTTTTTTACTTGTAGCATCTAGATTGATGGTTATTTGCAAACTATTGAAAGGCTCTTCTGAATGTTCACTCTAGGTATATGATGGACCCTTCTTGACAAAAGCATGGAAGGAAGGGAGGGAAGGAAGGGGAAATGAAGAGAGAAATGGAAGGAGGTTAGTTAATACAGTAAGTACGTCAACATGGTTGTTCATGAGCTCTGAGGGTTAGTGGTGTCAAAAAATATCTGGGGATGGGGCGCCTGGGTGGTTAAGCCACTGACTTAGGCTCACGTCATGATCTTGTGGTCCGTGAGTTCGAGCCCCGCGTCAGGCTCTGTGCTGACAGCTCAGAGCCTGGAGTCTGCTTCGGATTCTCTGTCTCCCTCTCTTTGCCTCTCCCCCACTCATGCTCTGTCTCTCTGTCTCTCAAAGGTAAGCATAAACATTTTTTAAAAAATATCTGGGGAATATTTTCAAGCTAAATCTTTCCATCCCACCCTTCATCACCTCACAGGGGGATCACATGTGTGAAAACATGCCCCAGGGATTAGCCTGTAGTGGCTCACACCTCTTTCCAACTTTCCTCCCCCTCTATTGAGGACCACTATTTAACGTGATATAACTATCACAAAGGAGCTCTTGGTATATAGTGATCGGAAAATACACTGAGGAGACAGGATTGCATTATTCTTTCCCTCTCCAATCGAAAAAAACCAAACACTTCTCAAGTCTGCTAATTGCCTACAGGGATGTTACCAACCCACTTAAGCTTTTAAAATCATAGAAAATATCTTTTTCTATCCAAAATAAAATCACATAAAAGCATCAGCAATAAAAAGTTATCTAGATAATCTATAAATACTTGGAAACTGTACAACACAATTCTAAACAGCATATAAGACATTAAAAATACATTTTAAAATATTTTGAAAGAAAACGGAAACATAATTTATCAAAAATATTAGGACTGAAAGATGAGATATCATGCCAGATACTACAGAAATTAAAGTGGTGAAATGGAACGATGAACAACCTTACACAAATAAATTGGACACATACTTGAAATGGACAAACTTTTTGAGAGATACAAACTTCTACAGTCTACTAAAAAACTATACAGAGAAATTACCAGGATACACCATGCTTCTGTCTTTCATATTTCAATATAAATTTTAGAATTAGCTGATTAATTTTTAAAAAGCCTTGGTGGCATTATTAATGAATTTATATTGAACTATAGATCAATCCAAAGTAAAATGGTATTTTTCAAGCCATGAACACGGGTTTTCTGCTCATTTATTTTTCTTAGTAATATTTTAAAATTTTAAAGCTTAAATACTTTTCTTAAGTTTATTCATTAGCATTTAACATTTTTGTGCTGTTGTAAGAAAATATCTTAAAAATATCATTTCCAATTGTTTGCTGTTAGTAGGGAGAATGCATTTGTTTTTTGTGTTTTAATCTTATGCTTTTTAATCAAGTTAAATTTAATTACTGATTTTTCTGGTGATCTTATAGATTCTTAGGAATATGTATGTAAAGTTATGTACATAATACTTGTATGTACAAAACCCTCAAAAGTTGCGAATACTCTTTGTTTCTTCCTTCCTGAACTTTATCCCATTTATCTGTTTTTCCTGTCTTATTACCACAGCTAAGATTTTCAATATCATGTTAAGTAAAGTAAGTCACCAACAGGGTTAGATTGGCAAAATCCAATAGGGAATTTTTTTTCTCTTTTTATTTACTGAAAGAGATTGTGGAAGATAGGGTTATTTCATCTTTTTAAGGATTTGATAGAATCCAGTAAAGCCATCTGGCTTTGAGTTTTCTTTGTTGTAAAGCTTTTGGATTTGTTTGGCTTTATTTTGTTTATGGTTGGTTGGTTTTAACGAGAATAGTTATTATTTATTAATGCCTGCTTCTTCCTCTGCTGGGGACAGCACAAAATTTTAAAAATATAACTTCCCTTCTCAGGAATTACAGTAAGATTTTTGATAAAAATATTAAGTGCTTAATGGTTTAGGACTGTTCAAATTTTCTGTTTCATTTTGTGTCTGTCTTGATAAGTTGATTTTTTCATATAACTTTCTTATTTTATATATATTATTGAACATGTTGTAATAAAGTTTTCTCATAAATATCTTTTTTTTTAAATGTCTGTAGTAAGTCTTTTTTTTAAAAAAAAATGTTTTATTTGTTTAGTTTGAGAGACAGAGAGAGTTAGAGAGGGAGCAGGAGAGGGCCAGAGAGAGAGAATCCCAAGCAGGCTCCACACTGTCAGAGCAGAGCCCAGAGCTGGTCCTCGAACTTATGGACCATGAGATCATGACCTGAGCTGAAACCAAGAGTCAAACGCTTAACCAAGTGAGCCACCTAGCATCCGGGTGCCGCTGTAATCTTTATTTCTAATATTTGCGTTTTAGTGACCTCTCTTTTTATCATGTTAAGGCCAGTTTGGAGTTCATCAATTTTGTTGATCTTTCCAAAGAACCACCTTTGGGCTATGATAATTTTCTTTCTTGTTTTTCTTTTTCCTACGTCTTTGGATTCTGTTCTCATCTTCATTATTTTCTTCTTTCTGCTTAGATTAATTTCTTCTTTCTGGTTGCATTTAGTTTTCTGTGTTCTATTTTTAACTTCTTAAGGTAGCAATTTAGATCATGGAATTTAGACATTTATTTTTCTCAATTATATGTATTTAATGGTCTATATTTCCCTGTACAGACTATAATTATACTTCACAGTTGTGATAATATTTTCATTTTCATTCGATTCGATTTGATTTATTTTCTAGAATCTTTCATAAGTTCTTTTTTTATCCATGTATTATTTAGGAGTATGTCATTTAATTTCCAAATATTTTTTATGTTTATTGATTGCTCACTAAATTACATCAGGGAGAGAATATACCATGTATAACAGAAATCTGTTAAATTGATTAAGACATTCTTTATGGCCAAGGATATACCATGGTAAATGGTAAATACACCATGTGCACGTCAAAAAATGCATTTTATGTAGTTGTTGAGTATAGTGTTCTATAAATGACAATTAGGTCAATATGTTGATAGTTATTATTTAAACTATATATGCCTTTACTGTTTATTTTGCCTAGTTTTCTACCAATGTCTGAGTTAAGGAAAAGATCAACTTTTCACTGGAGAACATTTATAATCTATGGCTATGTAATTACATTTACTTACATCTTGTTACATATTTTGTATCTCTTTAAATACATATATATAAACATATACATATCTATGAGTTAACACATGTACATAAACTATATACTTATGTGCATATGTACATAAACTTAACAATATATAACACACAGACGTATTGTTACTATATATAATTTAGATAATATTCACGATTCAATTATTAAAATATTTTTGTTTAGTTTTCTATGTCAATTATACAGTCTTTTGGAAAATATAGCTGGTTACTCATGTGATCAGAGATTTGGACTAACAGGTGATACCCTTCTCAATTCGGGGCTCCCCCTATTAAGAAATGATCTACTTATGTACGACCAATAGAACAAAGCCAAGTCCAACCAATGATGACAAAAGACATTCTTTATTAACTTTCCCTTCAAGTGAATAAGTTTACATGCTTTTTAACAGCAAATATCCCATACTGAAGGTCTTCATTGTGACTCCGTTATAACTACAAATATGAGTATAACTCAGGATATTTTATTTCTCAACAATTCAAATCTGGAACACTCTGGATATATGTCTTAATTGCTGTGCAATTTAAGATCTCATATTTTATTATTAATACATGCTAGAAAATAAAAGAAATGTAAGGTTCTCCTCAAGACAACATAACATCTCATCTCCTTAGAGATATTTATTTATATTCTTTAATTAAATTATCAAAGTGACAATTTAGGAGAGCATTCCAATGAATGGTTTCCTTTCTCTTTTACTTCCAATGGTAGAGGTAAAAGGCTGACTTGAAAATTCTGTGTGCAATTCCACTTTTGTTTTAGCTGCAGTGTGTGCTTGTTATATATAGTAGATGTGTTTCTTTGGTGTCTCTCTGGCAGTGATGTAGCTCAGCAGTGCTTGGCCTCTGGGTAGGAAGAAACTATTGCATTAGCCTTAGCTATAAATTGGTACCACTGGGATAGACAACTACTTAAATTATCATATTATCTTCACAAGATGCCTTGTTCTGAAATACTTCCCATTCATCGACCTAATAGCTCAGTGGGTATCTTCTGTAATGTTTATCATTTGGGTCAGTTAGCTCTGGAGGGTAGAATGGTGATTAGGAGGTCGGGGTTGTGGTTTTAATCCCTGTGTGGGCCAGTTAGCTTCTCAGAAAAACCCTGTGCACAGCGATCACCTGCCCCTCTCACCTTGCCGTCTTGTGGTTGCACATTAATGGTTATAAAAGTTATATGTCACGGGAATGTAGATGACACAGTGTAATTCATCATTACTACTAGGGAAAAAAACATTAAGGTAAATATTCCATCGACTATATATTTTCCTCATTCTTAAATGGGGAAGAATCTACATTGATTTGAAGCTATATATGCTTGCATTTAAATGAATTCTTTTTCATTGTAATAAAGACTAAGCCAATAGCTTTTTGAATTTGGAATACTGAAGGGTAAAGCGTATCAATGCTTGAACTTTGGAACCCTTTTAAAGCTCCCAATGTGCCCTACAAGAAGCTCCCAGAGATGTATTTCTCAGAGGCTCTAAAATTCCTTCAGACTAACTTGAAACTTATTTTTTCCAGTCTTCCACAATCATTATGTTTAGCTTTTCACCTAGGTGTACTTGTTTTCTAGTCTTGTTTGGATTGACAACCCAATTTTTATCCGTCTATGTGGCTGAGTCCTGGCGTATCTGAAAGCCCATATTCTCCTTTCTACTAATTGTACTTTCGCTTTAATGATCCATGCTTCTGGAACACTCTCTTTGCCTGCACTACCTTGTGCCTCCATTTTTGAAGGAAAGAGATTGGTCTGGTAACTCAATATCTTTCTCCACCCATCCAGTCAAGAATATTTGCTGACTATCAGCATTTTTTTCAAAGTGATGTATAAGATAGAGTAAATAATGATGATCTGCTTTAAGAAGCTTATCATTTACGTATAGAAAATAAGAAGTAAGCATTCTTAATTTTAATTCAAGAAAGACCATGGGTCATGACCAACGGGTATGGAAAAGATATAAGCAGTGCTGTAGGAATCCTTCAAATACTGAACTGTGCTAAATGTTGAATTCACTTCTTTGAACTCGATTCTTCTCGATATACTTACTAGAAACAGTATGAAATTTGGTGGCCAATGTCATGACATTTAATGTTTCCTTCCTACTTTGTGACCTAAAGTAAGTTTCTTACTTTCCCTAAATTTCAATTCCTCACCCATAAATGAAGTGTTTTGAAGAGTTTTTATGAGAATTAACAAAACTATATGTGAAAATAAGTACACATCCTCTTACACACAAGTAGATGTTCAGAAAATGTTGAATAAATAAATAAATACACAGACATATGGATAAATACGTTGATTATGACTTGCTTCTAATGCAAATGACTTGTACTTCTTTAGAAGAATAATGCCAGAGTAAGATTATTACACCCTTTACATTTTCTCTTAATTGTTTTTAATGTTTATTTATTTTTGAGAGAGACAGAGACCGAGCTTGAGCAGGGGAGGGGCAGAGAGAGAAGGAAACACAGAATCTGAAGCAGGCTCCAGGCTTTCAGCTGTCAGCACAGAGCCCGATGTGGGGCTTGAACTCACAAACCACGAGATTATGAACTGAGCTGAAGTTGGCTGCTTAATCGACTGAGCCACCCAGGCACCCCCTACATTTTTTCTTAAAGCATATATTCTCTTGCATTCCACTTGCTAAATTAATTTGGGTCTTCCCCACCTCATGAATGGACAGCAAGAATAACAACTGGTCATTTCTGCCTCTACGGCTCACTTTGAGTATGATTCTCATACAAATCTTGTATCACCTAGCTCTTTCAAAATCGTCAAAGACCTATTGCAGGTATTAAAGGTTTGATTTTCTTATCATTATCCCGTGCTAGTACTCTTCAGTTTAGCAAACTAAAAATTGACCAACACATTTGGTCAACCCATTTATTTGCAATACATTCTAAATAAATATTCTACATTGCACATGTACATGGAGTCAAAACACCGTATTTGTTAATTTTATCATCAGAATTTTTCTCAGCTTTACCGATGTAATTGACCTGTAACATTGTGTACATTTGAAGGGCACATAGTAATGATTTTACATATATATATATACATATTGCAAAATGATTACCACATTAAGGTTCGTTAACACATACATCATCTCACATAGTTACAATTTTGGGGGGCGTTGGTAAGAACTATTACAATCTATGCCCTTAGCAACTTCTAAGTAGGCAATACATCATTGTTAACTGCAGTCATCAGGCTGTACATACATTCCCAGGACTGGCTTGTACCCTTTCATACTTTCACCCATCTCCCCCACCCCCCATCCATGGAAACCACCAATCTACTCTCTGTTTCTATGAATTCAGTTTTTTAGACTCTTCACATAAGTGAGTTCATTCACTATTTTTCTTTCTCTGGTTTATTTCACTTAGCTTAATGCCCTCAAGGCTCATCCATGTTGTTGTAAATGCAGGATTTCCTTCATTTTATGGGTGAATGATATTCCATTGTGTGTACACACACACACACACACACATTATAATACATATATGCATTAATAAATATATATACACAATCACCTTTTCATCTATTTGATGGACGTTTAACATTTAGGTTGTCTCGGCTATTATAAATAATGCTGCTGTGAACATGTGGGTGTGGCTATTTCTTTAAGAGAGTGATTTCATTTCATTTGAATATATGTCCACAAGTGAAATTGCTGGACGATGGTAGTCTTATTTTTAATTTTGAAAATTTTTTTACATTTCCCGGGGACACTCCATACCGATTTTTATAGTTCCTATACAAATTTACATCTTCACTGACCGAATACAAGCATTCTCTTTTCTCCACATCCTCACCAACATGTGCGATTTCTTGTCTTCTTGATTACGGACATGCTAACAGATGTAAGGTGGTACCGTCTTACGGTTTTGATTTACATTTCCCCGATAACTAGTGATATTGAGCACCTTTTCGTGTACCTTCCGTCCATTTGAATACCTTCTGTGAGTAAATTTCTACTCAGGTCCTATACTCATTTACAATTGGCTTTGTTTTCTCTTGGAGTGTATGAGCTGCTTATATATTTTGGGCATGAGCCCGTCATCAGATGTATGGTTTACAAATATCGTGCTCCATTCCATAGGCTACCTTGTCAGGTAGCTGATTATTTCCTTTGCTGTGCAGAAGACTTTTAGTTTGATGTAGCCCCACTTGTTTATTTTTTTTGCTTGTGCTTTCGGGGTCATTTCCATAAAATCATTGCCAGGAAATAATGTTAGGGAAAATTTCCTTATTTTTTTCTAGGAGTATTAATGGTTTCATTTTTTATATTTAAGTATTTAATCCTTTTTGAGTTAATTTTTTTGAGTGGAGTAAGATAAGGGTCCAGGTTCTTCATTTTCATGTGAATATCGAGTTTTCCCAGGACCATTTGTTATAGAGATTACCTTTTCCTCATTGAGTATTCTTGGTTCTCTTGTCAAATCCTATTTGATTGTTTAGGCATGGGTTTATTTTTGGACTCTAGATTCCATTCCATTAGTCTATGTGTCTCTTTTTATTCCAGTATCACGCTGTTTTCGTTACTGTAGGTTTGCCGTGTCATTTAAAATCAAGAAGCGTAGGGGCACCTGGGTGGCTGTCGATTGGGCGTCTGACTTCGGCTCAGGTCATGATCTCACTGTCTGTAGGTTCTAGCCCTGAGTCGTCAAGCTCTGTGCTGATGGCTCAGTGCCTGGAGCCTGCTTCAGATTCTGTGTCTCCCTCTCTCTCTGCCCCTCCCCCCACTCAAGCTCTGTCTCTGTCTCTCTCAAAAATAAATAAACATTAAAAAAATTAAAATCAGGAAGTGTAATACCTTCACCTCTGTTTTTATTTCTCAGATTTGTTTTGACTGTTCTGGGTCCTTTGTGGTTCTAGAAATTCTGGAATTGTTTGCTCTATTTGTATTTAAAAAAATAAAAGCCACTGAAATCTCAAGAGAGTATATTGAATCTATAGATTACATTGGGCAGTATGGACATTTTGACAATATTAATTCTTCCAAACCAAGAACACAGATCTCTTTCCATTTATTTGTGTCTTCTTCAACTTCTTTCATCAATGTCTTATGGTTTTAATTATACAGATCTTTCCCCTCCTGGTTTAAATTTATTTCTAAGGATATTTGACACTATTGTGAGATTGCTTTTTTAATTTCTTTTTCAGAAAATTTATTGTTAGTGTATAGAAACAAAACTGGTTCTTGCGTGTTGGTCTTGTAGTCTGCAACTCTACTGAATGTGTTTATTTGGCTCCAACAGTGTTTTGGTGGAGTCTTGGGGATTTTCTATATGTAAGATCATATCATGTGCAAACAGAGACAATTGGACTTGTTCCTTTCTAATTTAGATGGCTTACATTTCTTTTTCTTGTCTGATTGCACAGGCTAGAACTGCTAGCATTATTTGAACAGGGTGGTGAGAGTGAACACCTTTTCTTGTTTTTGATCCTAGAGGGAAAGTTTTTAACCTTTTGCCTCTGAGTATAATGCCAGCTGTGGGTTTATTAGATATGACCTTTATCATATTGAAGGTACTGTAGTTGGAAAAAACCTATGTCACTATCTTGATGACTTCTCCCCACCGTGAATCTGTTTCTATCATTTGCTGAAGTCTACCAATATTCTTTCCCATGCATGAAAAAATTCATTTTTTATTTCTTTTTTATTAAAACAATTAAGATGGAATCTATTTTCCTTTAGTCTTACTTTTCTATCCCAACAATATATTTTAATTTCATATATATATGTATACACACACACTCACATATTCAACTATATTTCTCGTGTAGGGATTCACAAAGTTGAAAGAATAGCTGTGTGCTTTGACGGTTTTTCCTCAGGACATTTCCCACACTTAAATTCAGGTCATAAAGATATTTTTAAATGCCATTTTAAGAAGACAGGGAGGTGGCAGATGCAGCATTTGATTTGTAGGTTTCTCGTGTTGTTTACGCGACCCTGCAGCAGCACAGAAGAGCACCAGATCCCGGAGCAAGGCAGGCGGCACTAGGGAGGTGATGGCATCCCAGTCGATGGGAGCTGTCTCTGTGCCCCTGGGTGCTTTTCTGATTGCCACCCAGACCTATGTGTTCCTTTTTAAAAAGAAAAAAAAATGCATCTGCTTAGTCCACTCTTCTCTTCCTGCTGAATGTCATTTTGCTGCTGACACCGATGTGCATCTTGCTCTGTGTCATAGTCACTGCCCTTGGTGCATCATTGTTAAGGGCACATACAAAACCAACTCTGGGAAGGTGATGACGGTTGGACATCTTTCCATGGAAAAGAAGTATATATTAATCCAGATCTATCTATCTATCTATCTATCTATCATCTATCAATCATCTATCTATCTATTATCTATCTATTATCTATCTATTATCTATCTTATCTATCTATTATCTATCTTATCTATTTATCATTTATCTATCTATCTATATATCACCTATCTATCTATCTATCTATCTATTATCTATCTATCTATCTTATCTATCATCTACCTATCTTATCTATTATCTATCTATCTATTATCTATCTATCTATCTATCTAAAGAATAATATGCCCCTAGAAAGTCAGGCATCTTTCCAGAATGCTAAACTTGTTCAACAGTCAAAAATTAATCAATAGAATCCATTATATTAACAGTCTGAAGGGAAAAAGATCCCACATGATTGTATCAGTGAATACCAAAGAAGCAAATTTTCCCCATTCTTAAAACCTCTCAGTGACTTCGGATGGCTCTTAGACTAAAGAATACATTCTGTCAAGCATCTTGCAACTTTGTGTCTGAATTGTCTTCCTTCCACCTCTCTGGCTTTCCTCTTCCCCACCTATCATAGAGCCGGACAGGCTTTCCGGTTTTCTCCGGGAGAGGTGGATCATCTAAACTCTTTTTTACCCCCAGTTATTCTCACTCAAAGTTGCCTCTGCTTTGAAAGTTCTTCTCCACCATTTTTGCTTCTTCCCTTCTCTAGCTTTCTTTGTGCATAATTTAATCAGGGAGACTTCCTGGAAAGGCTGATGTAAGTGAATTCTTACTCACCTACAACTCTTAGTTTATGTTTACGACTGTACTCACACAGTAATTCCACATTTACATACACATTTGTTTATGCTTACTTCTCCACATCTGCTGTCTAATTCATAATAGGCATTAGTAAATATTGATTGTCTGAGTGACTGAGTTGCTTTGTAATGACTTCAGCATTAGAGCATTTTATTAATAGCTGTGCCATCACGTAACAGGCAGAGCAAACATGTGAGAGAAAACACTCTAAAAGCACATAGAACTGAATCAGCTTATTTTACACTTATACAGGCCTGTTATTCTCATCCCGATGTTATATTCAATATTTTTATTGATTTTTATTGTTTCTTTATGAAATGAACACTTATTGAGTACCTAATATGTTTCAGGCTCAAGGGACACAGTAGTAAATAATCCGGACAAAATTTCCCAAATCTCAGAAGCGTGCAGATTTGTGGGTCTTTTTGTTGTTTGTTTGCTTTACAAAAGAGGATACAAGGGAGGAGAGAAGCAGTCAGTATTCTTTCTTCCTAGATAACCCCCGTCAATGTCACAGAGTAGTATTTAGTTAAAAACAGTTAAGCCATTTAAAAATGAGTGAAATGAAGGATGAAAGTATCAATCCCCTCTGCAACTTTGAGCTTCTCTCCCTAAAGGAGACCACTGTTTTCTTTTCCTTTGACTCTCTGAAAATAAATGAAAAAATATATATGTGTACATTTTTATTTACTCCAAGGAAAGGAATGGTAGTTATTCACCTCTGTTTTCCATTGAAATCATGGCATGTCAATTTTCCACATTAGCATATGCACAGATAACTCAATTGTTTTGGCAATGCAACATTATGGCTAAACCGTGATTAATAAAACTCATCTCCTCCTGAGTAGCTCCAATTGTGTATGTTTTCATTATAAAAATTATTTTGAAAAATATGTAATATGTTGTAATAAATATTTGAACAGTGAGGAAGGTCATAGAATGATAGTTCATTCTAAAAGAAAAATAGTAGATATTATAATATTAAATTGATCCTTTGACGATCTCATAAGAATCGAGTAGTTCATTAAGTATGACTTCCCTATGTATTAAAGGACCAAAAGGTCAGTTATAAAATAAGAAATGAGCAGTTACTGAATCACACTGGGAAAGTCACCAGCTTTGAACTATTTTGCCTTCTTTGGATCACAGATAAATGCTTTTCCATAAGAATGCCCCTTCAAAAAAAAAAAAAAAAGCATCCCAAAGTATACATATGTCTAGCCAAAAATTCCTGTCCTATGTTTTTTGAAAGTGGTCTAGGAGTAATGCAATTTTTACACTTATAAAGCGGACTAAAATCCAGAATTTTCTATCGGCACATCTCTGATGATATCTACACTTCTTGCAGAGAGCAGTAGGTACAAAGCCTAGTAGTGCCTTTGCTAAAGGTAGCATCCTCTGTTTTCAAGGAGCCGTGAGAAACCAAGGCGGTCCAGGAAATTCATCACACATAAGCACATTGACAATGAAATGAGAGCATTCATCTGAAACAACCCACCAGATGCTTCCATGATATCCTGTCAATATGGTTCACTTCATTCTGTCAAAGCCTTTCTGACAGTATGGTGGTTTTGTCTTGTAACTGTCAAAGATACTTTTGTATTGGCAGGCCCAGCAGGGATCATTTTCGAGTTTCTTTTTTTTTCTTCTTCTTCTTCTTCTCATCCCATGAGCACACAGGTGCAGTGAAGGACAAGAATCAATAAGCCCGCAGAAGATTCTAATGGGGAAAGCACAGGTATGTGCTAACCTATTTTGTTCTTTAAGAAAAAGTGTGATGGGAGACAACGTATACACAAGGAATAGCTGGTTTGTTTCTAACACATCGTTGCTGACTGTTTAATCTCTGCCTTTTCCTGGGCTTAGGGGTAGGAGCTACAGTTTCTTTTTCCTTTTAACTAGAGACTGTGTGACCAAATGTGTTGTGTTTGCGCCTGAAACCTGCACTATTTCTGACCCAACATCTCTCTAAACGTTGAAGGTGATGTTCTCCGCAGCGGAAAACTTTAGAGTTCCAACATCAATTCGTGGACACAGCTGAACCAACCACACGACCTGCATTGGGAAAGAAAAGGACCCAGCAGGCTAAAATATCAGTAAAGCAGCCGCGTAACTGGATTGGACTGAAAGCAATTTTGGCTCAGGATATGTCAGAACGTTCCTTTCTCAAAAGTAAGATTCACTCTCTCTGGAGTTAGAGGTTTTGAAACTTTTAAATTTGAAATCGTTTACATTCGAAAGAAGTTGCAAAAACTGAAGCCTTCACAAGCACCTCTCCCCCAGCTTCCCCCGGTAGTAACATTGTGCACAACAGCATGTTTCAAAGCAGAAATTTGACATCGGTACAACACTAATATAGTCACACCCTGCTTCCAGTCCAACCCACAGGTGGCTACGGCGTTGCCTCCATAACCCTGACTTTGTCATTGCAAGAATATTGGAAAAATTAAATGATGAAGTATTTAACCCATCCTAATGGATTTACAGAGAGATAGGACTCACATGTCATAAAGATCACCCATTTAGAGTATCTGGTTCAGTGCATTTTAGTATATTCTCGGACCTGTGTAACCATAACTTTAAAATATTTTCATCTCAAAAAGAAACTCGAGGAGTTAAGCATCTGAGTCCTGATTTCAGCTCAGGTCATGATCTCTCGGTCCTGAGATGGTACTCCTACATTGGATTCCACGCCTACAGCAAGGAGCCTGCTCGGGATTCTCTCTCTCTCTCTCTCTCTCTCTCTCTCTCTCTTTCTCTCTCCCTCTCTCTTTGTCCCTCCCCTGTTCATGGTGCCCCTCTCACTATCAAAATAAGTAAATAAACGTTAAAAATAAAATAAACTCCATACCCATTAGCATTCACTCTCCGTTCCTCCACCCTCAAAAGCGCATGGCGTTAGATATCCAAGGATGTATTTTCCACTTTATGTCCCTAGAGATACTTCTACTCTAGATGTTTCACATTAATGGACTCATACGATATGTGGTCTTGTGTGACTGACCTTTCACTTGACATATTGGCATCAAAGTCCACCAACTTTTATGCTGCCAAATTATTCCTTTGTTATTTCCAAATCATATTCCATTTGATGGATATTACCAACATTTTATGTGTCCATTTCCAACATTTGGTGGAAATGCGGGTCCCTTACAGTCTTTGACCAATATGAGTAGTACTGCTATGAAGAATTGTTTTCACATCTGTGTGAGCATGAACGTTGCCTGTCTGTTGAATATGGATTTTGAATAGAGATGTTTTTATTCTTTCATTATAAATACGCAGCAATGTAATTGCCGGGTCATATCGTATACATTTAACTCTGGAAGGAATTGTCAACTGTTTACAGCATGGCTATGATGATTCCACATTCTCACAAGCAGTGCTTAGAGATCCCGTGGCTCCTTGCCCTCATCAGAACTTCCTATTGTCAGCGTATAATTTGAAAAAAACAAAACAAAACAAAACTTTAGCCATTCTTAGCAGAGTGAGCGCCATTTTGTTGTGGCTTTAATTTGCGTGTCCCTAATAAGCAATGACGTCGGCACCTTTCAGGAATGCATTTGGTATTGAATATTCTCTTCCCTATTGTGGCTTTTGAGTGTTTTGCTCATGTTCTAAATGCATTGTTGCCTTTTTTTAAGTTTGTTTACTTATTTAGAGAGAGAGAGAGCATGGGGGAGGGGCAGAGAAAGAGCGAGAGGGAGAGAATCCCAAGCAGACTCTGCACTGTCAGCACAGAGCTCAACGTGGGGCTCGATCCCACCAACCTAAGATCATGACCTGAGCCAAAATCAAGAGTTGGACTCTTGACTGACTGAGCCACCCAGGCACCTGTAACTGCATTGTTTACTTAACTGTAACAGTAGAAAATACTTTATGTATTTTCCATTGTGAGATGTGTGATTTGCTGGTATTTTCTCCCAGCCTTTTTGTCTTCCTAACAAGGTCTTTCACAGGACAGAAGATTTTAATTCTGATGAAGTCCAGTTGAGTAATCATGTTTTCAATGAGCTGTGCTCTTAGCATCATGGCTAGGAAATCTGCCTAGTCTTGGATCCCAGTGATTGCTTCAATATTTTGCAAAGTTATAGTATACATTTTACATTTTGATCTATAAGTAACCTTTAAAATAAAATATGGACTTTAATGGGGTTTTTTGTGTGTTTGTTTGTTTTGCCTATGGATGTCCCTTTGCTCCATCATGATTCATTTAAAAGACTCGATTTCCCCATTGAATTGCTTCTGCCATTTGGTCTATTTCTAACTCTTGGCAATGGTGAACTTTACCTGAGCCTTGCAATCCAGGAAACAGCAAAGATTAATAAATACCCTCAACCTTTGTGTCCTACAAAGTTAAATGTCTTACCTGAGGTCAGCCTAGTTTCTAGGATGACCCCTAGGGCAGGGTTGGATGGTGGCAGAGGCCAAGTAGGACAAAGTCCAAGATGTGGTTCATAAGCATTTTGTTTCCATTGATAAGTGAGGACAAACAGTTCAGCTGATCATTTATTAGGTAAAAAATGGGAACTTGGGGTGTCTGTTTCTAACCTTGCCAGAGGTAAGCAGGGCAGTATCCCCGAGACTTACTTAACTCATATGGCAGAGGATGTTACCTTTAGCAAAGCCACTGCTATGCTTTATGTCAACTGCCTTCTGTAGATACACAGATATCATTAGAGATTTGCCAATAGAACATTCTGAGTTGTAGGGGTGCCTGGGTGGCTCAGTTGGTTAAGCATTGACCAGCTCAGGTCATGATCTCACGGTTTGTGAGTTCAAGCCCCATGTTGGGCTCTGCGCTGAGAGCTCAGAGCCTGGAGCCTGCTTCAGATTCTGTGTCTCTCTCTCTGTCTCTGCCCCTCCCCTGCTCGCACTCTGTCTGTCCCTCAAAAATAAACATGAAAAAAAGAAAATTCTGAGTTTTAGCCCAAATTGTTGGTCAAAAGAAATTGCCATTGCTCCTATACACGTTTAACAAAACATGTGAAAGGAATGTCTCACTATACACGTGCGTATTATTGAAATATTGCTTCTTTTCTTTTTGAAGAAATGTTCCAATGGAAAAGCTTCAAAGAAACAGAAACTAGCTCCACTCCAAAAAAAGAAGATAATACATAAAAACTGGCTACTTTCCATGTGTGATTCAGTGACATCTTTCTTATTCCCTATCTTATGGCTTACCTTCTGGTCCTTTAATACGTACGGAAGTCAGACTCACTGAACTATTGAGCTATGTTTATGGGATGGCCATAGGATCAGAATAACACTTAATATTATAATACCTATTAGTTTTCTTCCGGAATAAACCAAATATTCTGTGACATTCATCACTAATAGAATATTTATTACAACATATTATTACATATTTTCAAAATAATTTTGTATTAGAAAATATACACAATTGGAGCTTTGCAATAGCTGGTTATATTAAGTATGATATATCCATAAGAGTGCATTGCCAGAAAAATGAGGTACATGTGCATGTGCTGATATGGACAATTTACATGTCATGATTTCAGTGAAAAACAGGTGAATAACTCATCTGTTTCACCTATACGTAAATAAGAATATATACATCGTTTTCTTTTTATTTTTTTTGAAAGAAATACAAAAAAGAAAGACATATAAGCAGTGTTTAAAGCAAGTGAATGAGATTATCTACTAAGAAACAATGTTGTCTAAGTGAAGAAAAGCTCAGGACCAGGCCGGACAGACTATAAGAAAGCAGCAAATGAATTGGGCGAAGATTGACACCCAGGGGAAGAGTAACACTGTGAGCATGTGTAATGTGTGGTATCATAATCCAAGATTGATGAGGATTTCAAGGGGTGTGAGAGTTTCTAGAATATGAGGGAACACGGGGTTCATTTGGACGTAAGTGAGGGGGGATCGCTGGAGTTATTGGTTATATAACCTCCTGGGGAAGAAAACTGTAGCGAATTGGAGATAGATCCTGAGAGGAGGATTGGAGTCAGTCAAACTTTGGAAAATCTGGTTGTAAAAGAATATAAGCTGGACAGGTAGGACAGGAGTTGGCGGAAGACGTAAAGTCAAAGAGCAGCTCATTTGCTTAAATGAGATGTTCTAGCATACATTTACACATTTAAGGGAGATAAATCAGGAGACAAAAAGAGGCTCATTAGATCGGAGAGAGACTGGGTGCCCAAGTTGAAGGAATAAAATTCTGTGGTAGACAGAACATCGTAGACAGAATAATGGCTCCTCGAGATATCCACATTCTATTCCAGACCCTAGGAATCTGTTACTCACATGACTCTGCTGATGTATTCAAGTAAAGGACCTTCGGAATGGGGAGATGATCTTGGATTATCCAGGTAGATCCAATGTGTTTCAAAGATCCACTATAGATCGAAGATCATAAAGTTTCTTAAAACTGAAAGAGGCGGGAGTGACAGAGTCCGAGGAGAAGATATGAGGACAGAAGACGAAGTTTAAGTGATTGCTGGCTTTGAAGATGCAAGGGGCCACGGGCCGCGGGGTGTCAGGTGCCCGTAGAAGGTGGAATGAGCAAAGAAATGGATTGTCCCCTAGAGTCTCCAGAAAGAACACAGCCTTGCCGACCCCTTGGCTGCAGCTCTCTGAGACCCAGAAATCCTGAGCTTTCTGCCATCCCAAACCATAAGTTAGCACATTTGTGCAGTTTTAAGCCCCTGAATCTGTGTAAGTTGTCTCAGCGGCAACAGAAAGCCAGCATAGCTTTTGTCTGGTCAATCTCCCTTAAAGATTTCACATCTGGAATGTGTTTGTGGTGGCAAGAGATGGTTCTTATTGACTCATTGACTTATTTCTTCATAAAACCATCTCATTAAAAGGGGAGACTTGGTCCTTATTGGCAAAATAGCTTTTCCTAACATATAAAGACAACTTTAAATTATCTACGTAATCAAAATACTTTGTAGTCGGGCCAACGGTAGCCAGCATAAGCTCCTACTTTCCCCTGTCTCTACTATAGTATCTAAATATCACAATTATATTTGTTTTCTTTTCCCTATCTCCCAAAGTTAATCATCAAAAAAAAAATCTCAAGAAATTCCTGACAACTCAGAGTTACGAGGCGATTCCTAGGAGTGATACTGGCCAAGCTTCTGTGGCATAGCCCCTGTGGTAGGCATCATGGGTGATCTCTGAGATGCAGTTGTGGGTGAGTCACTGTATTTCATCCTTTTAGCTTATGAATAACATCGATGAAACTCTCCCTAAGAGCAAATAGCATCTACAGAAGGCAGCTGTCCTTGTTTTATTCCCTGATGCCAGTGTAGAGGAAAAATTGTTCCCTTATATGAGTTTCCGCATACTTTATACATCCCACTGTTGTAGAAAATTTTATATGGATAAGTTACTTACTTATATCAGTTTTTACCAGAAAGGGAAATTAAGGTTAAGAATATTACCTAATTAATGTTTGAATATCTAGCTCTAGTCCTGGTACCTGATATATAATAGATACTTCCTAGATGAGCAAAGTGAGAAGAAAGCAGTGATCTCTATGCCTTTACCACAGTGTGTATCTTAGAACTTTAGCTTGGTATGAATAAAATCTCTGAAATGATGGCAATGAAAACAAGGGCAAAGCTGTCACATCTCTCACCTGGGTAAGCCCTGGGCAAGTCAGTAAGTTCATCTCTGGCTCTGTTTTTACATCAGTAAGATGAAGATAATGATAGTCCTTACTTTGTCTTGTTATTTTCAATATCACATAAGACATGGCATGTAAAATTCTTAGCCCAGTGCCTTATGTAGTCTCTCTTCAAAAAAGTTCAGCAAAATTGTAACCATCTTGCAAAATCATAACTCCATAGACAATAAATATTGATACTATTACACATTTATTTTCCCAAGTGAGATGCTAAAGTCAGCAATGTTGCCTACTGCTTTTTATATTAGATACTTAATTGAAAGCAACAAATAAATTATGGATAATTTCACTTGAAGAGGAATGTACTAATAGGATATTAAATGATTCACCAAGCCTCTAGGAAATCTAACAAAATTTAGAGGCTGCAGAGAGAAAAACAATGCTCAAAATCAAGCCAGTGAAAATGCTTCTGGGGGAGACAGAACTCGTCTCCCAGAAACACCACCCACAGTGGACAACGCTCCACGTGGTTTTTAGTTTTTAAGTGTTCATTCATTTATTTTGAGGGGGCCAGGGGCAGAGAGAGAGGGTGAGAGGGAGAATCCCAAGCACGTTCCGAGCCACCCAGGCAGAGCCCAAAGAGGAGCTTGATCTCAAACACCTTGAGATCGTGATCGGAGCTGTAATCAAGAGTCGGATGTTTAACCGACCGAACCACACAGCCACCCCTCAGTCCACATTGTTTATGATTCAAATTATGAGGTCAGCATGTCCAGCTGGACAATCCCAGGTCATGTGCTCTGCCTTGCCTCCAAGAGAGCCTGAGAAGATGAAACTTTGGCATTTTGGTTTCCATGGGGGAGATGAAGGTGTTCCTACAATGCAATTCCCTGATCACAGAAAGGTAATTTAAAAGCTGAACGGCAAAAGAAAATGTAAAAAGTTAATAGGTAGAATCCATGGGATTTCAAAGAAAGAAAAATTAAGTCTAAAAAATATACTGTCTTGAGTTTAATCATATATCAGATTTCCTTTAAAGTTCTTTTTATCAGAGGCTACCCCTCACTTTCCCCCCAAACCAAAGTGGCTTTACACCCCACCCCCCTGCAACGTGTTACAAGTGTTTACAATCTTGCCTTTTCTTGCTCTTAGATTGGAATCGTGATGTGGCATCGTGAATGATGGCAAAGACAAAAGTGTCACGATCGCCGGGCTGTTGGTGGCAGTTGAGCGGCTGAGACGTGCACTTCAACTCAGACACGCTCTTGAATTCTCGTAGGGGAAATCTTAAGGCAAGTCTATATTTGGATTGTGGTTATTGTTTTCTCTCCTTTGTTCTATATTCAAATTATCCCTAGATTTCACTCTGAACACAATCAAATCCTACCCATGCCTACTAAAGAAAATGTGTGAAGCTTCTACAAACACACTAGGCGATTTGAGCAAAGCCTCTGCTTCTACAACTCTTTAAAGTAACACTTTAAACTGTATCACTTGCCTTTTGTATTTCCCAGGAGAGTCTTCTTGAATGTTGTCCCAAAGAAATAATGTTTCTGGGTTGAACGGGGTGACTGTGTAACTAAAATCAATGTGAAATTTTTGACAAAAAGGATTTCTCAAGAGTGTTTCACAATTAATATGAATTCTCACTATAGTCTCCATAAAAAGGTGAGTTTTTTTTATTATTATGGTAAGGTATTTTAATTCACTAGAGTTAGAATAATCAGAGAAAGCACCGTATTTAAATATGTATGATTATGTGTGTATATAAATATTCATATTTGTACAGTTTATTAGTTATACCCTATGTCACTAAGCCCAGGGGTACAGTAACATAATTTAAAATACACACTCCACATTTCAATGTTTAAAATATTTAAAGTCAGTATGAAATATATGGTAACTAGTAATGTTAATGTATATTCTCTTGCCATAGTTGTGTGTGAATACATATATGTAAAATGTAAAAAAAAATTTGTTCAATACATTAAATATATTCTTATATAAGAATAAAAATTCTTTCTATCCCATTAATATCAAGAACATATTAGATGTCAATGAGTGGGAGGTTAAATTCATTTCTAGTGAGTTAAAATTTAAAGCAAAGATTTAAAAATTCTTGCATAATATCCTGGCCAAGAACAAACCTAAGTCATGAATCTACAGAACAAGAAAGCAGTGGAGGCAATATTTCTTGAAGAGTATATGACAATTTCTGATGGCTTAAAACACAAATTTCAGGAGCCATTACAGGAGACAAGAGGCAAATCTAAATCCCTGAGTTGGGTGAGAAATTGCACTTAAGAAACCCTATTTACAGTAAAGGCCTCTGACAGGTAGCAGATTCAGTGGATAAGACAGGAAACACTGAGAATTTATATGTTTTAACCATTGGGTTTATATCAATTTTGAGTTGGTAGAGCCTCTAAGCTCCTAGAAGTAACAACAACAACAAAGAAGTGAAAGACAGTGTGTGCACATACGACACAGAAACAGTAAGAGACAGAGAGACAAGGAGAGACAAGGAGGAGAAACCCATTCAGAAGAAACACTCCTGAGGCCCCTGGGTGGCTCAGTTGGTTGAGCACCCACTCTTGATTTCGGCTCAGGTCATGATCTCACGGTTGATGAGGTCAAGCCCTGCGAGGAACTCTGAACTGACAGCACGAAGCCTGCTTGGGGCTGTCTCTCTCCCTCCCTCTGCCTCTGCCCCTCCCCTGCTCACACATGCTCTCTCTCTTTTAAAATAAATGAAAAACTAAAAACTTAAAATGATGTTAGAAATTAAATGACTATAGCTAGGAAACAGCAGTCTCGGCGGGTCCGGCTGGCGGCTGCAGCCGGGCAGGGGGCGGGGGCTAGGCAGCCACCAGGGCCCGAACGCAGCGCGCCGGCGTCGTGGCGTGGATATACCCGGTTTTAATGTGGTTGTAATTGGCATAATATCCCATACCAAAATGTCTTTTGAGCAGAAGAAATAGAGGTGAACTATAAAGTGAGAGCCAGTTGCCTCTCTACTCTGCAATCTAGGAGGAAAAAAGTTTCACCCAAGGACAAATCAGGAAGAAGATCCTCCTCAATCTCTCATCTGATGGCTGTGCAGTTGGAAAGCTAGCTCCTTACCAGCTTTTCCTGAAAATAAACCTGCCTGTCGAGTGTTCTCCCTAGGCTTTGGGAAGAAACCTTGATATTACACCTGTGTTAATAGGAAGCTGTTGATTGAGATTTCTGTTACAAAGTCTTCCTGTCAGGAGTAAGTCACTTTATAAAACGAAATTGAGAGCTTGTAATCATAAAGTGCTGTTTTTCAATCTTAAACTTTTGACCAAGAATGAAACTGTTTAAAAATTAAGATGCCAACAGTCACAGGTCATTTTGCCTGAATGGAGGGATGTGTTATGTGATACCCACTATTCCCAGCCCATTTTGTAGATGGCGGCGTAGGAGGACGCGGGGCTCACAGCGCGTCCGGCCGATCACTTAGATTCCACCTACACCTGCCTAAAGAACCCAGAAAACCGCCAGAGGATTAGCAGAAGGGAGTCTCCGAGTCAAGCGCAGACTAGAGGCCCACGGAAGAGGGGCTCCTCCTGAAGTCGATCACCTAAGGAGAATCGAGCTAAGCCTGCCCCTCCAGCCCCCGTGCACCTTGCCTACCCACCCCAGCTAATACGCCAGATCCCCAGCAACACAAGCCTGGCAGTGTGCAAGTAGCCCAGACGGGACACGCCACCCCACAGTGAATCCCGCCCCTAGGAGAGGGGAAGAGAAGGCACACACCAGTCTGACTGTGGCCCCAGCAGTGGGCTGGGGGCAGACATCGGGTCGGACTGCGGCCCCGCCCACTAACTCCAGTTATACACCACAGCACAGGGGAAGTGCACTGCAGGTCCTCACCACTCCAGGGACTCTCCAAAATGACCAAACGGAAGAATTCCCCTCAGAAGAATCTCCAGGAAATAACAACAGCTAATGAACTGATCAAAAAGGATTTAAATAATATAACGGAAAGTGAATTTAGAATAATAGTCATAAAATTAATCGCTGGGCTTGAAAACAGTATACAGGACAGCAGAGAATCTCTTGCCATAAAGATCGAGGGACTAAGGAACAGTCACGAGGAGTTGAAAAACGCTTTAAACGAAATGCAAAACAAAATGGAAACCACAATGGCTCGGCTTGAAGAGGCAGAGAAGAGAATAGGTGAACTAGAAGATAAAGTTATGGAGAAAGAGGAAGCTGAAAGAAAGAGAGATAAAAAAATCCAGGAGTATGAGGGGAAAATTAGAGAACTAAGTGATACACTAAAAAAAAATAATATACGCATAATTGGTATCCCAGAGGAGGAAGAGAGAGGGAAAGGTGCTGAAGGGGTACTTGAACAAATTATAGCTGAGAACTTCCCTGAACTGGAGAAGGAAAAAGGCATTGAAATCCAAGAGGCACAGAGAACTCCCTTCAGACGTAACTTGAATCGATCTTCTGCACGACATATCATAGTGAAACTGGCAAAATACAAGGATAAAGAGAAAATTCTGAAAGCAGCAAGGGATAAACGTGCCCTCACATATAAAGGGAGACCTATAAGACTCGTGACTGATCTCTCCTTTGAAACTTGGCAGGCCAGAAAAGCTTGGCACGATATCTACAGTGTGCTAAACAGAAAAAATATGCAGCCGAGAATCCTTTATCCAGCAAGTCTGTCATTTAGAATAGAAGGAGAGATAAAGGTCTTCCCAAACAAACAAAAACTGAAGGAATTTGTCACCACGAAACCAGCCCTACAAGAGATCCTAAGGGGGATCCTGTGAGACAAAGTACCAGAGACATCACTACAAACATAAAACATACAGACATCACAATGACTCTAAACCCATATCTTTCTATAATAACACTGAATGTAAATGGATTAAATGCGCCAACTAAAAGACATAGGGTATCAGAATGGATAAAAAAACAAGACCCATCTATTTGCTGTCTACAAGAGACTCATTTTAGATCTGAAGACACCTTTAGATTGAGAGTGAGGGGATGGAGAACTATTTATCATGCTCCTGGAAGCCAAAAGAAAGCTGGAGTAGCCATACTTATATCAGACAAACTAGACTTTAAATTAAAGGCTGTAACAAGAGATGAAGAAGGGCATTATATAATAATCACAGGGTCTATCCACCAGGAAGAGCTAACTATTATAAATGTCTATGCGCCAAATACCGGAGCCCCCAGATATATAAAACAATTACTCATAAACATAAGCAACCTTATTGATAAGAATGTGGTCATTGCAGGGGACTTTAACACCCCACTTACAGAAATGGATAGATCATCTAGACACACAGTCAATAAAGAAACAAGGGCCCTGAATGATACATTGGATCAGATGGACTTGACAGATATATTTAGAACTCTGCATCCCAAAGCAACAGAATATACTTTCTTCTCGAGTGCACATGGAACATTCTCCAAGATAGATCATATACTGGGTCACAAAACAGCCCTTCATAAGTTTACAAGAATTGAAATTATACCATGCATACTTTCAGACCACAATGCTATGAAGCTTGAAATCAACCACAGGAAAAAGTCTGGAAAACCTCCAAAAGCATGGAGGTTAAAGAACACCCTACTAACGAATGAGTGGGTCAACCAGGCAATTAGAGAAGAAATTAAAATATATATGGAAACAAACGAAAATGAAAATACAACAATCCAAACGCTTTGGGATGCAGCGAAGGCAGTCCTGAGAGGAAAATACATTGCAATCCAGGCCTATCTCAAGAAACAAGAAAAATCCCAAATACAAAACCTAACAGCACACCTAAAGGAAATAGAAGCAGAACAGCAAAGGCAGCCTAAACCCAGAAGAAGAAGAGAAATAATAAAGATCAGAGCAGAAATCAACAATATAGAATCTAAAAAAACTGTAGAGCAAATCAACGAAACCAAGAGTTGGTTTTTTGAAAAAATAAACAAAATTGACAAACCTCTAGCCAGGCTTCTCAAAAAGAAAAGGGAGATGACCCAAATAGATAAAATCATGAATGAAAATGGAATGATTACAACCAATCCCTCAGAGATACAAACAATTATCAGGGAATACTATGAAAAATTATATGCCAGCAAATTGGACAACCTGGAAGAAATGGACAAATTTCTAAACACCCACACTCTTCCAAAACTCAATCAGGAGGAAATAGAAAGCTTGAACAGACCCATAACCAGCGAAGAAATTGAATCGGTTATCAAAAATCTCCCAACAAATAAGAGTCCAGGACCAGATGGCTTCCCAGGGGAGTTCTACCAGACATTTAAAACAGAGATAATACCTATCCTTCTCAAGCTATTCCAAGAAATAGAAAGGGAAGGAAAACTTCCAGACTCATTCTATGAAGCCAGTATTACTTTGATTCCTAAACCAGACAGAGACCCAGTAAAAAAAGAGAACTACAGGCCAATATCCCTGATGAATATGGATGCAAAAATTCTTAATAAGATACTAGCAAATCGAATTCAACAGCATATAAAAAGAATTATTCACCATGATCAAGTGGGATTCATTCCTGGGATGCAGGGCTGGTTCAACATTCGCAAATCGATCAACGTGATACATCACATTAACAAAAAAAAAGAGAAGAACCATATGATCCTGTCAATCGATGCAGAAAAGGCCTTTGACAAAATCCAGCACCCTTTCTTAATAAAAACCCTTGAGAAAGTCGGGATAGAAGGAACATACTTAAAGATCATAAAGGCCATTTATGAAAAGCCCACAGCTAACATCATCCTCAACGGGGAAAAACTGAGAGCTTTTTCCCTGAGATCAGGAACACGACAGGGATGCCCACTGTCACCGCTGTTGTTCAATATAGTGCTGGAAGTTCTAGCATCAGCAATCAGACAACAAAAGGAAATCAAAGGCATCAAAATTGGCAAAGATGAAGTCAAGCTTTCGCTTTTTGCAGATGACATGATATTATACATGGAAAATCCGATAGACTCCACCAAAAGTCTGCTAGAACTGATACATGAATTCAGCAAAGTTGCAGGATACAAAATCAATGTGCAGAAATCAGTTGCATTCTTATACACTAACAATGAAGCAACAGAAAGACAAATGAAGAAACTGATCCCATTCACAATTGCACCAAGAAGCATAAAATACCTAGGAATAAATCTAACCAAAGATGTAAAAGATCTGTATGCTGAAAACTATAGAAAGCTTATGCAGGTAATTGAAGAAGATATAAAGAAATGGAAAGACATTCCCTGCTCATGGATTGGAAGAATAAAAATTGTCAAAATGTCAATACTACCCAAAGCTATCTACACATTCAATGCAATCCCAATCAAAATTGCACCAGCATTCTTCTCGAAACCAGAACAAGCAACCCAGAATTCATATGGAACCACAAAAGGCCCCGAATAGCCAAAGTAATTTTGAAGAAGAAGACCAAAGCAGGAGGCATCACAATCCCAGAATTTAGCCTCTACTACAAAGCTGTCATCATCAAGACAGCATGGTATTGGCATAAAAACAGACACATAGACCAATGGAATAGAATAGAAACCCCAGAACTAGACCCACAAACGTATGGCCAACTCATCTTTGACAAAGCAGGAAAGAACATCCAATGGAAAAAAGACAGTCTCTTTAACAAATGGTGCTGGGAGAACTGGACAGCAACATGCAGAAGGCTGAAACTAGACCACTTTCTCACACCATTCACAAAAATAAACTCAAAATGGATAAAGGACCTGAATGTGAGACAGGAAACCATCAAAACCTTAGAGGAGAAAGCAGGAAAAGACCTCTCTGACCTCAGCCGTAGCAATCTCTTACTCGGCACATCCCCAAAGGCAAGGGAATTAAAAGCAAAAGTGAATTACTGGGACCTTATGAAGATAAAAAGCTTCTGCACAGCAAAGGAAACAACCAACAAAACTAAAAGGCAGCCAACGGAATGGGAAAAGATATTTGCAAATGACACATCGGACAAAGGGCTAGTATCCAAAATCTATAAAGAGCTCATCAAACTTCACACCCGAAAAACAAATAACCCAGTGAAGAAATGGGCAGAAAACATGAATAGACACTTCTCTAAAGAAGACATCCGGATGGCCAACAGGCACATGAAAAGATGCTCAACGTCGCTCCTTATCAGGGAAATACAAATCAAAACCACACTCAGATACCACCTCACGCCAGTCAGAGTGGCCAAAATGAAGAAATCAGGAGACTATAGATGCTGGAGAGGATGTGGAGAAACAGGAACCCTCTTGCACTGTTGGTGGGAATGCAAATTGGTGCAGCCGCTCTGGAAAGCAGTGTGGAGGTTCCTCAGAAAATTAAAAATAGACCTACCCTATGACCCAGCAATAGCACTGCTAGGAATTTATCCAAGGGATACAGGAGTACTGATGCATAGGGGCACCTGTACCCCAATGTTTATAGCGGCACTCTCAACAATAGCCAAATTATGGAAAGAGCCTAAATGTCCATCAACTGATGAATGGATAAAGAAATTGTGGTTTATATACACAATGGAATACTACGTGGCAATGAGAAAAAATGAAATATGGCCTTTTGTAGCAACATGGATGGAACTGGAGAGTGTGATGCTAAGTGAAATAAGCCATACAGAGAAAGACAGATACCATATGGTCTCACTCTTATGTGGATCCTGAGAAACATAACAGAAACCCATGGGGGAGGGGAAGGAAAGAAAAAAAAAAAAAAAAAAAAA